>NC_135432.1:8692239-8902239 GCF_051991255.1 Vanacampus margaritifer | reverse complement strand
TAAATCTGATATTGTTTATTGTATAACAGATTCATTTATTGCTTATGTTAAAAAAAAAACATTGGAAGATGACTTGAAAAAAAAAAAATCACATATTTAATCGCAATCGCAATATTGAGGGAAAAAAAACAACGTGATTATTTTTCAAAAATGGGTTCTTTCTTCTTCCTTTCCTTCCGATTTGAGATACGAGTGTACCGAGCAAGTGAAGGTGGTAGATGACGACCCCCCCGTGCAGCGTACCTGACGGGCATCCGCGCCCGGCCGCTGCAGTAGCTTGACCGCCCCGCCTCCCGCCGACCTCTGGCCTCGGCCGTCGTGCCAGGTCAGGTTGCCGCCCGTGCGCGCGCTCAGCTGCTCTTTAAAGTCGTCGGGCAGGGCTCGATACTCCACGGCTGGCCGGCAGAAACTAAAACTGGACGCCGCTGTGGAGAGGAAAGACCACGAAAGACAATCAACATGGCACAGCGTGACACAGACCGTCATTGTGCGGTGATGCCTTCGCACTCATTCCAGTTTGCTACAAGAATTTGGCCTCGGCATGTTTGAAACTTTTGCAGAGCGGTTGTAGAAGTTTGTCGGGCAGACTTCCAAGCCCGCTCAACAGCAGGCGGTTGAGCAACACGGGCTAATTAAAGAACGTGTAGAAATACAGTAAACATGCTTCTCTTGGCACGGAACGCAACCCTTCATTACTGATTGATGCGTTTGGCGCGCAGCGCGCAGATGTGTTTGTGTGTAACATCTTGAATTGACTAAAAATAATTTGTAAACAGGACAGGACAGTCTGTCAGAAGGGACTGGCGCTATGCTATAAGCAATGCTAAGCAATGCTAAGCAATTATACAGTATGTTTTTGTATATATGGCCTGACTTGCGAGTTTTTTGAGGCACCGCCGGCACCGATTTGTTGTTTTGACATATTGACGGACAATAGAACACTACTCACAGGTATATATTCTTGATTCTCAGCGGGGAAAAAAACACAACTGAGGCTTACAAAGAAGTCGTTTTGACCGTCTTCATGTATATCCCGGTTATACTGCCCCCAGGTGGCCAAAGTGCCCATACTGAAAGAAACTCTTTATATTCTCATTAATGATGTCATGACTAAGGGTGGGAATCTTTGAATGTCTCACGATTCGATTCGATTCGATTCCGATTTGTGGGTGTGCGATTCGATTCAGAATCGATTTCGATTAAGCACGATTTTTGATTAAAAATGATTTGATTGACAATGATTTTTTTTAATGAATTTATAGATGTTCAAGGAATCGTAATGATCTACTCCAGTCGGACTCGCTAATGCTAATTAGCGCGGCACTTTTATCACTCAAAAGAACGGCTCCATGCTGCAAAAAAACAACTTTTATTGGAATAACTTGATCGTGACTTTTTCCTTCTACTCTCTAATGTGGCTACAACTTAACAGTGTATCAGACCGCGTGGAACCACACTGCCCCTAAGTGGCCAAATCGGGTACAACATGAACAGCGTTCCCAATAAAGGCACATACAAACAAAGGCAAGACAGTATAAAATAATTCAAATCAAATTGATTTTGGGACATTTAAAATCGATTCTGAATCGTACTAAATGAGAATCGCGATTCTTATGAGAATCGATTTTTTGGCACACCCCTAGTCATGACGGTAGATTTCTGGACTAGTATCCTTATTTAAACAAAAATAAATTACAAAGAAAGTTACAAAGTACAGAGAGGTTTTTTTTTTTGTTTTTTTGTTTTTTTGACTGAAGCATTTCCATTCATTTCAATGGGAAACGATGATTTTTGTATTTGGGATTTGAGAGTTGAGTTACGAGCATGGTCATGGAATGAAATAAACTCATAATTGAAGGTGCCACTGTATCCTTTTAATCTAACTACATTACAGCTTTATGTTAAAAGGTATTCTTACTATTTATTTTCTAACTTCATGATCATTATTCATCTAGGCGTTACAAACAGAAATGTCACCGTTCCAGTTGTAGGAATTGAATAAAGCATTAAATTGGCTGGGGGATTCAAAATATGCAACGTCTACTTCTCTTTGATTTGCTTAATTTGACTGCAAACATTACCTGAAGCCCCTTCTTTTTTTTTAAGAATTGTTTTACAATCTTCCAAACCACTGCGCTGTGTGAAGCGAGTTGTGTTCACTTCAAACAGCGCTGACCTAAAAAAAAAATATAATCCGAACCCCGCCAAATCTCCTTTCGCAAGGTACCACTGTAAATATCTTTCATGACCAAAATAAGCATTTAAAAGGGGGGAGGGGGAAAAAGCACATCAGTCCGAAAAGAAGTTGAACAAGTGTGGCTTTTGCGAGACTGAGCACTTGGAGCTAATGTGGTAAGTTTCTTCAACCAAAGCCATCATAGCAGGTTTGAGTGTCGAATGAAAGAAAGCAAGGGGCCTACCGTCAACAGCCATGGTGCTTCCACGCCGCCGCGTCGTGGATTTAACGGAGGTCGCGCATGGTCTAGGATGACAACAGCAGAGACGCCGTTTGGCATCCTCTCAGCCTCAGCTCCCCGAACGAGACAACCAAAGAAGCTCGTGGTGACGTGAACTGGCTTGCCTTCACTGACTGACTCACGCGCGCGCGCACGCAGGAGTTAAAGTGCAGCCTCGGGCCTGTAATTAAAGCAGCCAGTGAAGACTGACAAACAAGCTCATGAAAAGAGTCTCCTCTTGAAGAAATGGAGATATGCGCGAGCCTGTGGGTCCTCTGTCATGATGGCAGATGTAAGAAGTGGCACGCGGTCACGTGAGAGGAAATCCATCCATGCTTGGGTATGGTTTTCCCTATCACACTGCACACAGGAACGATTTTACTATTGAAAAAGCAAAACATAAGTCACAAAAGTATGCAGTGTTCTACCTTTCAAGAAAATTATGTTTTGGAGTCCATCCGCCGTTATTCGCTGAAAAACTTGTCTTTTTCGCTTTTTTTTGTGTGCACTTTCTGAAATACTCAAAAATGCCACAAGATGGTGCCAAAGTCCTGGCAAATACAAACATAATTCTCCATATCTCTTTGGCACGTTGGCGCCATCTTGTGTCAAGTGTTGAATGTTGAGAAGGAGCCTGGGAGGTGGAAGAAAGTCATGAAAGAGCTGTTGGAGTGCGTTTTGTCTACATAAAACCTTCTATAAGCCATTTATTTTTAAGCGTAATCTTCTACTGTGACTTTGAAATGATAAACTGTTTAGGATCATACATAATGTACAATATCAAAATATATATATTTTTTTACTTTTTGGGGGGCTTCTCTAATAAAAACTAATAGTTTTCACTATTCGAAAAATTACGCTATTAATATTACATTTCGATTGTAATCCTGCAACTTCTACATTTGATGGTCAGCTGTGCGGAAATCATGAGCAGCAGCATTGGCAGTTCTTAGCAATTACCACAGGGGGGCAGTATTATTCTGGTCAGCAGTCAATTGTACAGCAGGGCTTCTCAGACTTTTGGGTCCATGAGAGAAATGTTACCAAAGGCACCCTTATTATTCTAATGCCAATTATTATGCTTAACTGCCATATTAATTCAAATTTTTTTTTAGGTTGCCTGTTTTTAAGAAAAATACTGTACCGTATTGTTAAATTCGATTTTGGGGGTGGGAGGACAGGACAAGTTGTAATCTTTAAAAGAACAAAAAGCTATTTGTTCTTAAAAAATACGAATTGTGCAGTGACGTTAGATTTGTTATGTCATCATCAGTCATTAGTTTATTATGGGTTTATGTAGTATTATGACGGTGGTCCCTAAGTATGAAGGAATAACAACGCTTAAAAAAAAAAAAACTTTGATTGCAAGTCATTTTGTGAACCCCAAACTATAGTTTATTTGAGAACCACCGATGTGCAGCACACTATTGACATAAGTCTTGGGACACATATCTAAAAAATATATTTCTATTCTACTTTCTGTAGGTGCCATAGCATTTTGTTGTAATAATTCTTTCCACATACTGTATCTTAAATGTGAGAATTTTGATTACACATGTTAGAAAGCCGTATCTATTTCTGTATTTGTTACAGAAAGAATTGAATACAATATTGAAGAGATTTGAAAGAATTGAGCAAATGAATTATTCAAGAGACATCAGTCAATACGTGTGCGTGTGTGTGCGTGTTGTCCAGATGTGTACACACAGGCTGGAGCCTGGCGACAGCAAACATTCTGCTCCTTTGGCGAATGTGTGAAGTGTGCCTTGACCTCTGACTCCACATGTGGCCTCCAAATGAGTTTTTTTCAGGACGGTGTTTGTGTCTTTGTCTGCAATTCTTTGGATACTGATGCCTCAGAATGAGCTAATCATCTTCAAGAAAACACAAAAAAAATACGACATAAATGTTTTTTTTAAACTCATTCACTGCCATTGACGGCTATAGACATCAAAAATTCATTTGAACTATTTCTATTTAGTTTAACATTTTTTCCACTTTTGTTAACATGAGTATGAAAACCTAGAATTTTTCTTATTGTACATTTAGAACAGATATAAAATTTGTGATTACTTGTGAGTTAACTATCGAAGTCATGCGATTCATTACGATTCAAATTTTAATCGCCTGATGCTCCAAATTTTTTATCTTTTCTTTTTCTTTTTAATTCCTTCACTGCCATTGACGGCTATAGACGTCAAAAATTCATTTGAACTATTTCTATTTAGTTTAACATTTTTTCCACTTTTGTTAACAAGAGTATGAAAACCTAGATTTTTTTTATTGTACATTTAGAACAGATATAAAATTTGTGATTACTTGTGAGTTAACTATCGAAGTCATGCGATTAATTACGATTCAAATTTTAATCGCCCGATGCTCCAAATTTTTTCTTTTTTCTTTTTCTTTTTAATTCCTTCACTGCCATTGACGGCTACAAACGTCAAAAATTCATTTGAACTATTTCTATTAGTTTAACATTTTTTCCCACTTTTGTTAACAAGAGTATGAAAACCTATACGTTTTTTTATTGTACATTTAGAAGAGATATAAAATTTGTGATTAATCGTGATTTAACTAGTAAAGTCATGCGATTAATTACGATTACAAATTCTAATCGCCTGGCGCCCCTAATTTTTAATAACCTTTTTTTTTTAATATATATTTTCTTATTTTTAAAAAACAAAAAAGAAGAAAAGATTAGTAAAAATTAGGGGTGTCAGGTGATTAAAATTAATTGTAACTAATCGTGTGACTTCACTCGGTAACTCACAATTTAATAAAAAGAAAAGATTATTAAAAAATTAGGCGTCAATGGCAGTGAATAAGTTAATATGTATACAATAAATTCTGGTGCTTCAGCGCAGGAAAGTAAATCCAGAATTGTTGAGACCAATTACTCTTTGTTTGTTATTTTGCATGACTGCGAACAATCAAGAGCGGCTATTGATTACTCAAGACAAACAGTGACACAAGGTCAACAAGAACATCCTTTCGAACTTGCATCTCCAAAAGCTCTGACAGTTCAGACAAAAAGTACAGCTGGAACACTGTATCATTTTCTGCATACCGAGTCGACTTTAGCAAACACGCAAGTTCACATATGAAACTTGCAGAGTTCATTACTCCAGCAAATTGTGCTAAACAAAGTCGCACATCCATTTTTTCATGTTGTCGAAGTGATATTTGATTGACAGTTGAGCACATTTAGGCTGCGTTCAGACTGCAGGCATATCTGATTCCAATCCAGTTCCTCCTCAAATTTGATTTTTATTTTTGGGCTGACTGTTTTTAGCAAGTGTCCAGATCGGATCTGGCCCTGTTCAGATTGGGTCACATATTAACCCATCTGACAGGTTACCGTAGCAACGACATCAAATGGCGGTTTCGCTCAATATAGTTCACATCATTTACTACCGCTTCGCACCGTCCGACTGGTTCCTCGCAAGCATGTTCGGTGTGTGAGGGCTGTAAAAATGTACTATGACCTCCTTTTTTTTTTTTTTAAACAACCACAAGTCGTTGGCTACAAAAAGGCAATAATTCACTGTTTCCCGTTGCGCATGCGAAAAACTAACAAACTGTCAATATATATCAGGCTACAAATGGGAGGAAACGACGAGGCAGAGGAACCAGTCGGGTAGATGGAACCGATTTGCGTCGTGCGGAGTGACGTGACGGACAATCAAATCTGATCTTTGTGTTTGCACTTTGCAGCTGTTCACACTGAGACGCATCCTGTCCATATCCAATATGAAGTTTCAATCCGTCCCGTGACTGTTCAAGCTACAAATGAGACATCCAGTTTCAATCTGGATGGGCTAAAAATTGGATTTTGGCTAGCAGTCTGAACAAAGCCTTTGAGGATGTGCCCACAGACTTTGAGAGCAGAGACACAGGCTTGATTTTTCATCATTTTCAACCTTGACTTTATAAGTATGGTGGTTGTTTTCATCATTCAAATTGGGCAAGGTTCTTAGCAACACTTTTCTCTGGTGTTTATAATATCAAGATCATTTAACTCATTCACTTGCAGCCATTTTCACTGAAGCAAGCCCCTGTTTTACCTGATTTTGACAAATTTTGCAAGGCCCACAGAATATTGTGTTCTATTGCTATAAAAACATGGAACATATCAAAAAGAAAGATTTGAGTCTCTTCTTTCATTGGGAAAAAAAGTATTTTTCAATCTGTTTCCATTTTTCAGCAATTAGCATTAGAATATAGCTAAGTTTAATCATTATTCACAAATTGTTTAAAACAGTCGGTAAAAGAGCTTTTTGCAACATGGCCCCGGTTGATCTCGTATACTCTGCTGCCACCTGCTGGCCGTTTTTGTAATGACTACCATTGCTTCAAGCATTCTCTTCAGTTCGGAGGCTGCATCAAAGCCTTCTGTATGCTCTAGCATATAAAAAAAACCTCATTAAAAACATATAAATATGTTTTTGGGAGCATGGTAATATTTAAAATAGAATGTATTTAGACGTTTTTAGGAGCAAATTAGTTACTTCCAGGGATTTTAAGATTTAAACCTAGGTTGTTGAAGATGCTACAAAATGGCGCTCTTACTGCCAACAAACCTCATTTATTACGTCAAGAAGTCAAAATGATCTGCAAAGACATGCAATGTGTGAACACGACGCTGCCTTGTCTCAAAAAAACACATCAGGAGATTAACAGGCTGGCTCTGAATGTGGACAGCCAGTGTTAAAATTAAATAAGCACAGAGAAAATGAGAAAAGGCTCTCCAAAGTCAACAGACTCATTCATCGTCATTAGTGCATATTTGATTGATTGTGAGTGAGAGAAAAGGCAATGTGTGGATTCTCTCCTTTTTCCAGGCAGAGGCGTGAGGCCCCACCCTGTGCGGCCTTCGTCTGACGTCAGCCGCAAGTCTTGCGCGCGGAACGCCGGGGCATGTGTGTGATGCCATTCAGGCACAAGTCAGGGTGGAGTCGCCAGCCGGCGGCCGACAGAAGAAAGCGCCGCTTGTTCCGCCCCACCAGAACACGGCAGCGCGGATGCAACATGTTTCACATCGCACAACGGGAGCTTGTTAACAAATGGAGAAGAAAAGGTGTGTCCTGGGAAAAAAGTAGTGTGCGCTAAAAATAAACCAACACACCCTAAGTGTCGACATAGGACACGGTGTTACCGGGTAAATGAGGTGGGTGGGGGCACAAACAGGAAACAGGAAATAGGCTCTAAAAAAAAATCAAAAAGAAATGAAAAGTCAGTCAAGACTAAGAGATATCAGCAAAATAATAGCTACACTTGTTAAAACAGTTTCTAGCAAGTCTATACGTGCTTAAAAAAAAGTTAAAAGTAACAAAATCACCATCCACATTGATGTCCAACCTAAGAGAATTATAAAAATACTGCAATATTGTTTATCTTTCTCAAACATTTTGACATTGATTACTCAATCGAACCACAAAGCCCAATACAATGTTTAATCCCTGTAACGTGAAAATAAATATGTAATAATACATAGTGTTGTTAACAACACTAACTACCAAATTTAAATTATTAAAACAAGCAAACAAACAAAAAATGCAAGTACAGTTCACACTTTTTTTCAAGCAACTTAAACTTGTATATTAAATTTAGAGCTCGGACCCTTATCCAAAATTCCCGTCCAGCCAACGGGTTCCAGTTGGATTTGAACTTTACTGCTGTTGGTCTTGTTTTTTGTAAAATACATTTTCTCAAAAAATACAACATATATGTTTTTTCTTTTTTGTGACACCAGAAAATAAAAATAAAAATCAAGAAAACTGAAATGGTGATGAACAAAAGTGAAGACTACAGAGATCTCAGTCTGCATTTGTTCAGCAGTTATCATCAAGCAGGTAGAATGTATTTGGAAACAAACCTCTGCATTCACTTGACTTGATCTTTAAACTTTTAGCTTTGCTATCATTATTTAAACTTTAAATTTGTTACGTAAGGGTTCAGACAGCGATACTGTTGTATTAACATTGATCAAAATTACTGTCAGTTGCACATACTAAATTAATGTCCTCATAAGTAACCTTTCAAATAAAGAGCAAAGAGCTCGTTCATTCCACAGGACAAAGACCGGCCTCATGATGTGAAGGCTCGGGGGCACGGCACACACGGCACTCACACGTGTGGCTGTTGCACGGAAGTGTTTGCGATTATTTGTTCCAGGCCATGGAGGTTTACCGTTAGGTTCACCTTCAGACCCCGACAATGTGCATGGGCATGTCAAGTCAAAGATTCCAAGATGTCTGGAAAATTTGATGGCCAGAGAGCCACCAGTTCTTCATTTGAATTGTTTGTATAATTTTTCCACACAGTACAATGACATTTTTGGATTGTTCTCAATAAAGACATGGGAGATTAAAAAAAAGGTAGTGTTGTTATTTTAGACAAAGTTATGATGTGTCAATACCCTCGAGGTAGATGATCAGATCACATTTTTGACAAATTTATTGTTCTTTTTCTTCTGATACTTTAGTTTGTAGAAATTTGAAACGCGAACCACTGAAATGATATTTTCCTCTCATTTTGGATCATCTTCTTATTTTAAAAACATTACAGACTGTACAAACTCTCTGGATGTGATGTCTTTTTCCACTCTGGTTTGCAAGGATGTCACCATGGGGAATATGACATCATGAATATTAGAGTTTTTCCTATGAAGTGAAAAAAACATTAGGTGAGGGCTATAATTCAGCTGCTTCAGTTTCAGTGGCACCGCGGTGTCAAATTGGGGAGGGTGTGTGGGAGGAGTTATGCAAATTGGACCTATGGGGCCCTATTTGTGGCACCCAAAGTCACAGTCAGTGCACTGACAGACTTCATCACAGGCGCTCCAATGAACAGAGTCAGCATTCTCAGGTTAGCTTTCTGCTCGACAGCACATTGACAAACTCATTGACAGAGTTTGAACGAGTCCATTTTGGGATATCTGATCTTGCATCAAGTTGATTGATGGAAGGCGAGTTTTAGGATCTGTGAGGATTTTTATTTCATTTTTTACTCGGGACACTTGGATACTGTGTGATGAAATTCTTAATGGCCGCAAGTCTTTTTATAGCAATGATGCTGTATTTGTCATTTGGAGAAGCAAAGTTGTACAGACCGCTCCATTATAGTGACTACAGATCTGGACTGATGGAGCACCACGAGCAAGGAAAACCCACCAGCAGACACAAGTAAGTTTTGGTTCTCTCACCTGTCAAGTCAACAATACTTCAAATTGGAATTCACTAACAACATGATGCCAACTCTCTTCACCGTTTTTAACAGGAACCACTGCGCTTATGTGATCGAAAAGACCGTGTCCTTCACTTTGCAAGATGGGGCGGCACCATATGTCAAAGCTGAGTACAACAAGTGTTCCTGGCATAAGAAATGTCCAACTCTTATGTGAGTGATGTTATTTTCTATGCACTGACTTTACATATTTCACATATAAATGCACATCAATGGATGTTTCATATGCTCTATATATCGATGTATTATCATCATTACAATATATTAAGTAAATATTATTGTTAGCGTTATACTGTCCACTCATTGTACAAATATTACTGTAGCAGCACAGATGTAACATGTACACTCTATTTATTTTTATTTCTTAAACATCATGCAGCCTCTTAATCATTTTTTTGAATTAGCTTTGAATTTTTTCTACAACCTCCGTAATGCTGCTCATTGTTTTGTTTATACTTTCTTTCTGGCTGCTTATACATATCACCGTCAGGCGGTAGGGCTGGGTGATATGGCCTAAAAATTATATCACGATATTTCAAAGAAATTTGCGGTGACAATATTTTTGGCGATAATGGTAATAATTCCTTAACAATAGATTTGTGATCGGTGCTTTGGAATAATACAATTTTTACTGCAGCACAATATTTAAACCACCTTTTTTTTACCACAATTGAAATGTAAACAAAGTGCAAGTCTAGCAACCGTAATGGAATGAAATGTAAATAAAAAAGTGTTTACCCTGCGAGATCTAATTGTAACATTAACTGCGTAAAGCACATAAAGCACATTTACTTAGCAAATACAAAGAAAACACAAACCTCACAAGTCAGTGGCAAAATGCATGAGTTAAAAGTCCAAAAGTCTTGTGTGGTTGATCCTTGTGTTGTGGAGGCATTTTTTTTTTTTTATAATACGGTAGCAGCCGGTCTGTGGCGTCATGCTCTGTACATCACAGGCAAGTGTATTGTTGAAAAAAAAAAAATTCCCCTGCGATTGTTTAGGCAGTGGTTATTTTGCCGTAACCGGCAACCCTCCTATGAGCGTTATTTTGCCGTGAATGTCTCTGATTGGTCAATAAGAGGAGCGAGAAAATGCCGTGATTGCTTGTAGACATTAATAGTGGGTATAAATAACGCAAATGTGCGTGTATACGCCGCTGCGCAACAGCAACGCGCATGCCGTTAACGCACGTTAGCTTAGCGGCCGATTAGCATAACAAAGTCACATCAACTATGAGGAGAGTGAGTGCTCCAGTAATGAATTTTTGTTCACGCCAAACAACAAGAACTGTTTTCAATCTTTCCATGTTCTCCTTGCGTGTCTTTAGCCTACGCATCCTCTTAACTTTAACGGCAATTAGCTCACTCCCACTTGGCCGACAGAACTGGCTACAGCTCGCATCCTCGCATGCTCCGACATTGTTTTTATGCAGCAGCGAGCGACGAATGTACGTCCAAATAGACACGAAGACGTATGATGTTATGCATTACGTCATCACGTCAATTTTGCGATATTTCAATTTTTTATCATCCCCCAAAAAATACACCGGTAATATCATAGAAGGTATGATATGGAACATCACTATCAGGCGGAATACTCCCATCTCCAAAAATCACCATCGAGTCTGACCTACCAAAACACTGCATCATTCAATTTGGTGTTATACCTCATTATCGTCATCATCCTCATCATATACCTTTGTGCACCAACATCAACACAAACCCCCCCAAATCTTGTTAAATCCTAAATTTATTACTCTGTGAAAAAGTAGGACACATCACCAGCTTTCCACATCAAAGTCTGTAATAAGCTGAAATAAATGTGCTCACATTTATCTTCATGGCTGGCCAGTTCCTTCTGCACCCAAAGTATTACAGCAATCTTTTCTTTTCTTTTTTTTAACAAAACAGGCTTAGTCAAATGTATCTAACCTAACTAGTTTTATTCATTATTGTCTAAAAAAAAAAACATCCACACAGACACAAACGACAGTTCCAATAACCAAATGAATTAACAGATTTGTTCACAAGCTTTTTTCAACACCTTAAATTTACAGGTGATGCTGGGACATACCAATAGTATCAATTTATGAAAAAATACTAAATTGATTACATTTGGTCATACGAGGATTCAAGTCGACAGCGACAATATATTTTGATATGAGCGTCTATCTATTTGCCCAATCACTAAATTGCAAGTCGGAAAAGCCCAAAGTAATTTCAAATTGTTTACTCTCCCCAGGTATCGCCTGATCTACAAACCAATGTATAAGGTGGCCCATAAAACAGTCACCGAGTTAGAATGGCGCTGTTGTCCTGGGTACTCGGGCTACGGCTGCATGGAGGGACCGCCAGCTTACCAACATTCCATGAAAAGCATGCCACCGTTTAAAAGTCCACCATTCAGAGGCCCACAGTTCAAGGGACCACAATACAAAGGTCCAATGTTTAAGGCTTCCATTTTCAAGGGCCCACCCATCAACCCTCATGTGAAAGCTACCCCATGGAATCAACCCAATGGACCTCCCACCGGTGGTTTCAACTCTTACCCAATGCATAACTTCGGACTGCCAAGATCTGCCAGCTACCCGGACACCTCTTTTGAACCGTATCCAGATGGGCCCGAGCACATGCCAGACCACAGTGAAGAACACCACACAGAGCATGAACAAGAGCATGACCAGAACCAGGAAGCAGTGGTGCATAGTCCAGAAGTAACCCGTGCTCCTACCAATGGTGAACCAACTGAAGGTGAAACTAAATCAATAATGATATACTCTGCAGCGGCACGGTGGCTGACTGGTTAGCACGTCCGCCTCCCAGTCCAGAGGACGTGAGATCGAGTCCGGTCTTCGGCCTTCCTGGGTGGAGTTTGCATGTTCTCCCCGTGCTTGCGTGGGTTTTCTCCGGGTACTCCGGTTTCCTCCCACATTCCAAAGACATGCATGGCAGGTTGATTGGACACTCCAAATTGTCCATAGGTGTGATTGTGAGTATGGTTGTTTTGTCTCTGTGTGCCCTGCAATTGGCTGGCAACCAGTTCAGGGTGTACCCTGCCTACTGCCCGAAGCCAGCTGGGATAGGCTCCAGCAAACCCTGCGACCCTTGTGAGGACAAGCGGTTAAGAAAATGGATGGATATACTCTGCTTTTATTGTGTATGATATTGTAACAAATGTAACTGACACTGTTATGGTACTAAGGCTATCCCTTCATTGTTTTAGGCCTGGCTCTAAACAGTGAAACAGAGGAGAGAATATATCGAATGGAAGAGGATGTGCGACGACTGAACCAGGGATTGGAGTCCCTGAGGGGGACTGTGAATGGCTTGGAGGGCAGCCTTCGAGCTTCGCTAAGAGAGGATGCCAACAGGATGCTGACCGCTCTGCTCTCTGCTGCCCCCAGTCCTCTTTCTGCTCCTGCCGTAGCCTCGAGCCCCTCCACGGTAGGCTTTGTAGAGATTCCCGGGGCTGATCCTGAAGCCGGCGCTCTAGACGGCAGACACGTCTTTTCAGGGCTCACAGAACTGAACGGAAGGGTAGAGGAGCTGAGGACCGAGCTGCGAGCCAAGATGGCAGAGCTTCAGGAGCTCAAAGCCAGAGTAATGACACATGACGGAGCACTGGAGAAGATATCAACAAGAGGAGGCGTAGCGTCAGACTCCATACATCTTGAGGGGGAAGACCAAAAGGCTACAGAGCAGCTCTTGGATGAGAAACTGAGTGCAGCCAGGACAGACATCCTGGATGGATTTGAGAAGCGTGTGGAGAGTGCAGTGGGCCGATGTGAGGAGAAAGCAGAAGACGTACGTCGCCAGTGTCAGAACGAGCAAGGTGAAAGGCAGGAACAGATGGAAGATGTTTTGGAAGAAAGTACAAGCAACTTAGCGACGGAAATGAAAAGCCTCCGGGCACAGATTCATCATTTGAACACACGAGAAAGCTGCTGCGCTGTGGTGAGCGGACTGAGTGACAGGGTGCAGTTGGTGGAAACGTCAGTGGCAGACCTCAATCAGTCACAGAAACACCTAAGAGTGGAGCTGGGAGGACATAAAGACCACATTGAGGGAATGCTGGAGGGGCGTCTTAAATATGTCGAGACTAAGCTCAACCTGACTGGGACACTGGTAAAGGCAAGCAGCGTCTCAGACAAAGCTGAATCAGGAAAGGGCCTGGAGGCCAGAATGGAAGGCAAGTTGAGAGAACTAGAGGGACGCCTCCTGATGGCTTTGGAGGAACTTGGTAACGCCACTGCCCCTGCACTCCTGGAGGGACATGCCGTTCCGACCCTGGAGACGGAGCTGGAGTCCCTCCGAGGGAGACTTGAGATGGACGTGGACAGAGTGCAAAAACAACTGAGCAACCTGGAGATTCTTTGTTCTTCCTCCTGTTCCTCATCTAAAAAACTCACAGCTATTCAAGGGGACTCCGCCTCTTCAAGTCGTGACCCAGCAGAGGATCAGAATGTCGAAGGGTTATTAGCAAGGCAAGGTGACCGTTTGAACAGCCTCAACACGACATTACAGAACATCGTGAGGCATCTGACCAACAAAGAGCAGCAAGTCAAAGAAGAGGGCGAGCTCACGATCCTGAAGTTCAACGTTCGCTCGGTCAACCGCACCCTGAGAGGAATTCAGGAGTCACTGGGGACCGTAGTCCACCAGGTGGGACGAGTGAACAGCTCCTATCATGACAGAGAGTCACGTCTGGCCCAACAGATGAAGGGTGTGGTCCAGCTGGTTCGACATCAGGCGTCCATGCTTGGGACAGGTGAGCGCAAACTGACCCGGCTCAAGGGGGAGTTGCAGGAAATGAAGAGACGACTCGCTGACGAGGTCCGAGGCTGTCGGAGCACAGCTATGGGTGTGCAAAAAGAGGTGACAGAAGTCGGTGGACGTGTTGCTAATGTGGAGGACCAGTGTAAAGGTCTTCATTATTTAGCAGAGGATCTGGAGAGAATTAGGGAGGAGCTGGACAGACAATCAAATGGCTTTCTCCTGAAATTCAACGGGACTCTCTCCAACCACTCTCAGCAGTTGTCTGAGCTGAAAGACGAAATCAGAAACTGCACCTCGAAGGCTGAGCCGGCACGACAGAACCCTGAGCGCGGGGACACATTTGCTTCAAAGTAGTTCTGATCATGAGGAAATGAATTACATAAAAAGAAAATAGAGGGTAAATATTCTGGCGGTATTCTGGAAGTCTACTGACATCCCTTTTTTGACGTTGGTTTCGTAAGGGGTCAAAGCTGCACTGATATCCAATCTAAACTTGCTGCAAACTATTTAGTGCAGCTAACTGACTGCACGCTTAATGTTGTGAACATTTATTTTTTACTTGACTCGTGAAGGTGCTAAGTCTGTTAGTTGACATAAACCGTTATTTTCAACACCCAGCAAAATCGATGTTACTGTGCTGTTTACATGCATAAAAAGTATTTTGTTTGATTGTTATTTAATTTTTTTTTTTACGTGATGTTCTACTTTTTATACTTTCGTACGTGGAGACTAAATTACACAATGCTTTTGATATCATTGTTTTCATTTTGTATCATTGTTTTCATATCCCTGAACCCCCTCATCTATTTGTACCTTGCCCAACATGGAAATAAACTTTCTGTACTGTACATGATTTTTTGAGTGAAAATATCTGTCAAAATAAAAGCCTTTTTGTCAATTACTAAGGAACCCCCATGATTACCAAATCCTGACAAACTAAATTCACCAGAAAGTTCCGACAATATCTGATGCAAGGAGGTAAAGCATTCCACGAGAGGCCTTCAATACGGAAATTATTTGGATGTTACTGCACAGCACAAATAAAACAAGATGTTGTGTCCCAGAAGAAAAAAAAAACAAAGCTGAAGTATTTTTTAAGGGCACAACCAAGGAGTCTATTAGAGTAACCTTGCGTCCAAATCCATTTTGCAGCTCTGAGTGGTGAACACTGCATTCAGCATTCCAATAGCAGAGCTGCAACTGACCTTGCTGAGAAAACTTGTCAGACAAACAGCCATGAACTCATTGCACTCTTTTTTTTTCATCAGTGATATCAGGTAAACAGAATATGACATGTCACAAAGAGAACCGAGAGGAAAGGTAGGAAGATGTTAGAAGAGGACCAACTGGGGGAAATCTTCTCATAATGCGCGTTTTTGTTTGTTTGATTTGTTCTGAAAGCATAAACAATCCAAAACATGAGAAATTTTCTTTTTTGTTTTCTTTTTTCTTTTGCTGGAGAGCTCAGTATTGTTCATTCGGTAATTTTACCGATTTGACAGGTCATCATCATTGCTCTCTCTTTTTTTTGTTTTCTTCATTTTGTATGTGGGTGAGTATGTGTATGGGCGTCTGTGCGCGCGTGTGAGTGTGTGTGTATTCATTAGTTCACCTAAAACCTATAAAAAAAATCCCATACCGTTCACCTAAACCGAACACTTCCAGCCAGAGTCGTGAGGCCGTCAGGAGACCCGAGGAAGGACCAAAGAAAAGAAAGGAAAGTGAAATCCAGCACCGACCAGACACCACCCACCAGGCCATGAGAAATTTTCTTAATGATGTCTTTAGTATTAATTTCAAGGTTCCTCAAAGATTTCACAGCATCGAGACAAGAACACAATCTTGTTTGTTTCCAAGTAGATGTTTGATTGGTCTTTTCACTGCTCACCCATGGACAGGATTTTGCGTTATTCGCAGACTGTCATTGACCGCGCCATGCAAACAGATTGCAAAATCCAAATCTGGCACAGACGCAGAGGACAGAGGATACGGTTTCAAACGCACAACACTGAGGTATTTTTTAAAGGTGAATCACTCTATAGAGTTTCCTCAACGTTTGTTTTTTTGTCCTCATTAAGGTGATGTTTTGAGGTTGGACAGTTTGCATGTTGGCTCACAGACAAGCATGAAGACGACCTCACCTTTGATTGGGTAAACAAGCCCTGGACTGAGAGTGCACCAACAGAGATGCAGCCATTCCGCGAACACAACTCATTCGAGAGTAATAAGTGCAGGGCTTCAGCTAATGACAACAACGTGATGGTAAGGGGTATTCGAATCATTTGTTCTTATTTGTTTCTCTGCCTTCAAAATCAATCCCTGGAGCAAAACGTTTTGAGGACCAGACCAGATTTGGTTTCCTTATTTTATTTGCAACAATGGTTGAATTCTTTACAATCAATTAATGCAAGTTTTTATACTGTAGAAGGCTATTTTTCATCATAAAAACCATGTTACATCTTGTTGGTATTTTGGGGGGCACTGGAATTACCATTTGCGTTCATTTCAATGGGAAAAGAGGCGAGTGTTGTGAGCTACGATCACGGTCAATGAAACCCATAAAATCACGGCAGCGCTGCATTTCCCTTTACACTGACCAGGCAAATTCTCAAAACATTCCTCTAAACTAAAAACATCAAGTGTGGCAAAAATAGGACTCCCACAAGTTTGGAACTCCCACAAAGGAGTCAAAATCCTAAATGTGAGCTGACTCAAAAGCGGATGCCTCAAGTTCCGCGCCATCCAACTGATTGTTATTACATGAGATTAAGCTCATCTCGACGTGTCAGCGCGAGCGGCCTGAGAAGGACCTCGACCCCGCTCGGGGTTTTAACATGACATCTCTTTGCGGCGGGTTGACATCCCGGCAGCCACGGCTCAGCTCGGCTGGGGAGCCCGCATTCCTTTAAGCAGCTTTTGCACGACTGTCAGCCGAGCGAGCGAGATGGCCGTATACGGGCGGCGCTGCACGATAAACTCGGATGACACAGCGCTTTGGGTGCATCACAAATGCTTCCTACTGGATTTACTGTGGGAGCCAAGTTTATATTTTGAGAGAAATCTGAATAATCACGAAAAAAATTCAGTCTGTGTCCCAAAGTATACTTCACATTTATTTACTGTTGCACTTAATTTTCAGGGTTAACAAAAGAAGTAGCTACGCATTGCTGTAAAGTCGTGCTTCTACTACAGGCTTCTTCAAACAAACGTTAGAGGGCCACAAATAGTTTTCTCAACGAGTCAAAGGTCCATTTACTGTATACAAGTCAGTCAGGCCACATTCAATAATCTGATCGAACAGCCGATCTTCTGTTTACTGGACGACCGGATCTACCCCTCAGCCACGGCCACCACTGACAGATGTTGTGGCTGGTTAGCTCAGTGGGAAGGGCTAGTTTAGCTTATTTAGGATCTAATCCAGTCACGGCAAACTATTTAAGAGTCAGCTTTTGTGTGAGAAGAGTTACTTGTCTACTCCCATAGTGTTAAATTAACTCTGCTTAATGAGTTCAAAATGTACACTCTCTCAGTGTGAAATATTTACTATAACTAAGGGTGGGAATCTTTGAATGTCTCACGATTCAATTCCAATTTTTGGGTGTGCGATTTAATTCAGAATCGATTAATGATTAAGAACGATTTTTGATTCAAAATGATTTGATTGACAATGATTTTTGCTTCAATTTATAGATGTTCAAGGAATCGTAATGATCTACTCCAGTCTGACGCGCTATTGCTAATTAGCGCGCTACTCGCGGCACTTTTATCACTCAAAAGAACGGCTCCACACTGCAAAAAAAACCAAACTTTTATTGGAATAACTTGATCGTGACTTTTTCCTTCTACTCTCGAATGTGGCTACAACTTAACAGTGTATCAGACCGCGTGGAACCACACTGCCCCTAAGTGGCCAAATCGGCTACAACACGAACAGCGCTCCTAATAAAGGCACACACAAACAAAAGGAAGATGGTATAAAATAATTTAAATAAAATTGATTTTGGGGCATTCTGAATCGTACTAAAATGAGAATCGCGATCCTTATGAGAATCAATTTTTTGGCACACCCCTAAACTATGTAACTATTTTGAAAGTGTTGATTTAACTCTCGAAAGAGTGGCATTGGAAAAACTCTGACAGAGTGTTCAAATCAACACTGTGGGTTCATTTCAGCACTCAAGCACTGGACGTGTTTGCTGTGAAATACTTCATATTCAGAGAGATTTTGAACCACACTGATGCTAGTGTCACTTACAGCAACCTTTTCTCTTTTAGTTACTGAAAAGACTCCATACAAGCGGAAAACACAGTTTTGATGATGATACATGATTCACGCGTGTAAAGGTGAGCTCGGCAGACAACGACTACGGCAGAACCAATGTGTGTTAGTAAGCACAGATAAAGCAAATAGGATGAGCAATAATTTGTCATCAGCCACATTTGGAGCTTGCTTGGATAGACCAACCCCCCCCCCCCAATCTTTTCCTCTCTCTTTCTTCTGTGGCAGGCTGAGCATCTGACTGGAGCTTCACAATAATGACCATGTCATACATGAGAGTGTCTACCTGGCTGCTGGAAGTGCGCGAGCGTGTTGTGAAGAGGAAGAGGAGGAGGAGGAGGAGGAGGAAGATACCCTGGCTGGACTCTTTTCCCCCTCTCCCTTTCCGGCTCTCTCTCTCTTCTCTCTCTGTGCGTGGCGCTGGGTTGTCCTCTCCATCTCCTTCCCAGTGGCTGGCTGGAGCTCCTGTCCAGTGTCCTGCTCTGCACTGGGCCTCCATGAGTTTAACAGAGGACAAGGAATTCTTCCCTGGAAGGTAAGCAGCACTCTCTGCTGAACACTCGCTCCACTCGAAATCCTACAGATCAGACCAAGACAGCGACAAATAAACACATCAATTACATTCGGCATTAGGATGGCAAGAAAAATCTTTGACTCGAGTTTGTGCGTATACTGTACGTGGACTGGGGATTGAAGTGGAATATGTGAAGAAGCATCTTCAGACTGGCAGAAGTTGTGTTTTATGTTTACTGAAGGTCAATAAGGTTCAAAAGTACAAAGTGGTGAATGTGAAGCGCTGGAGGCACAGACAAGACGGCGGCAAGACTAGTGATGACATCACTGATCCTGCCTCTCCGCGCAAGCAACGCCACCCGCTTGATTTTTTGGTCCAAGTTATGATCTTCACTATCTTTTGCGCATCTTTCAGACTGTTTGCTGCCGTGATATCACAACACTCGGGGCAACATCGTTCATGTTTGTCTCCCGGCTGCTGTTGCCAGGGTAGACTGACCCGTGAGATGTCAGATGTGATTTGCGGGTCTGTGAGCTTTTGAGGAACAGAAAGTCTTTCTTTCTCTCCTCCTAACTACTCATCCCCGTGATGTAATTTGACAAGACAATGACTTTCAAAAAAGAAAAAGAAAGCTCCACTTTCAACAATGAGACAAATGTGTTTCGTGCTTGATCATGCTGTAGTTATGTAATGTTTGTACTGTGTGATGCAGTGGAATGTTAATGACATTTGTGGCCGCTGCCTTTACACGACAGGCTTGCGGTTTGGACGGACAATGACAAAAATCTGATTTTTAAAACTAGAATGAACACACGACAGATGCATCTTTGACGAGCAGCTCATAAAGGTAAAGCAGTCAGCCTTCTTGGCATTAAACAGCGAGACCAGACACGTATTGCAATTCATTTTTGCTGACAAGCCGTAACTATTTTCTTCTTATCCAAAATTAGCAAAAACAGTGAACCCCTGCATACATACAGTTCGGCAGCCGTGGATTCACATAATTGCAAAGTTGTTTTATTGTTTCAATATTTTTACCATATTTTTTGATGGTGATGGGCGGGGAGGCATTTTCACCGTTTTTGGTGAAAAACGCATACTGAATGTTTATCAGCATTTTTTGAACAATTATTATTATTATTTTTTTTTTCAAATAAATTAAGTCTGAATTCTGTTCGATATCTTGAATGCAACTTTTTTTAACCCAATTCTGGTTACTTAATTCTGTCTGTTAGCGAGAGCCACTACATCGTGATAACTTACATTGATGTTTCTGCATTTGCCAATTTATTATTATATTATATTATTAGTATGGGATTTTTTTTAATGGACTTTAGGTGAACTGATGAATACACACACGCTCGCACGCACGCACGCACGCACGCACGCACGCACACACACACACACACACACACACACACATACAAAAAATAAAATAAAAAAATAAATAGAAAAAAAAAATATATATATATATATGTATGTGTGTGTATATGTATATATATATGTATATATATTTTAAAAAAAAACATTTATTAAATTTTTTTAATTTATTTGTTTTAAAAAAAAAAAAAAAAAAAGGAGAGCAATGATGATGTCAAATCGAATGAACAATACTGAGCTCTACAAAAAAAAAGAGTAAAGTTGTTTTATTGTTTCAATATTTTTACCATATTTTTTGATGGTGATGGGCGGGGAGGCATTTTCACCGTTTTTGGTGAAAAACGCATACTGAATGTTTATCAGCATTTTTTGAACAATTATTATTATTATTTTTTTTTTCAAATAAATTAAGTCTGAATTCTGTTCGATATCTTGAATGCAACTTTTTTTAACCCAATTCTGGTTACTTAATTCTGTCTGTTAGCGAGAGCCACTACATCGTGATAACTTACATTGATGTTTCTGCATTTGCCAATTTATTATTATATTATATTATTAGTATGGGATTTTTTTTAATGGACTTTAGGTGAACTGATGAATACACACACGCTCGCACGCACGCACGCACGCACGCACGCACGCACACACACACACACACACACACACACACATACAAAAAATAAAATAAAAAAATAAATAGAAAAAAAAAATATATATATATATATGTATGTGTGTGTATATGTATATATATATGTATATATATTTTAAAAAAAAACATTTA
Source organism: Vanacampus margaritifer (assembly GCF_051991255.1). Taxonomy (NCBI): domain Eukaryota; kingdom Metazoa; phylum Chordata; class Actinopteri; order Syngnathiformes; family Syngnathidae; genus Vanacampus; species Vanacampus margaritifer. Next base: position 8,880,806 of record NC_135432.1, on the reverse strand, counting down.
TTAAATTTTTTTAATTTATTTGTTTTAAAAAAAAAAAAAAAAAAAGGAGAGCAATGATGATGTCAAATCGAATGAACAATACTGAGCTCTACAAAAAAAAAGAAAGAAAAAAAAAAAAAAAGAATACAACTTTCAAACTATCCAAAATGTAGTTGTGATGTGACTAGTCAAAAGATGATGATTCACAATGCTAATTCTGGATAGTCAAACTTAGCTTTTAAATGTCGAACCTACCATAAAATGGGCCTTGAGCCTTAAAAATATGTACAATACTCTCATTTAAATCCCAGCCACTGTAGGCCTATAATTAGATAAATTGAATAAATTGAAAGATAACTCACACTAATTGGCTGTTATGAGAACTTTCCAAAGACGAGAAAACAAACAAATGATATGAATGTAATTACTTGATGCGACACTGGGCCTAAATGACCATCTGAATGGTCTCCAGAGGCCATTACATAAGATGTTTCAAAGCGCTGTTTGAAAGAAATGCCCGCCGCCACTTTGTCATGCCGCAGTGTTAATAGTGGAGCAAGATGGCATTTGCTTGTCACCGTCACTGACTTTCGGTGAAGCAGGCTGGCGGTTACACACACAGCAAAGGGTGAAGATGGTGCACTTCAATCTCACAAAAGGTCTCCCAAGGTCTTTGGATATATGCGTCACTACTCAATGCCTGACATTCAGGTGGCACAAGTGAGGGGATGCATAGAAATATAGCGCCACAAACACCCAAAGTTTGAGGAAAAAGTGTGATTTCAAAAAAAGAAAAATCACAAGTGGTATATAATATTTGGGGTCCTAAAAATTGACAGAAAACATAAAAGAAATGCAAATTATTTTAATAACTGATTTTTTTTTTTTGCTACTTGTGTGTGTGTCAAATGAAGACTTACTTATATACCCAATCATCTGTAAGAAATACTCATAATTTATTACTTTAAGAGCTCTGAGATGTTCATGCAGAAAACTGTAATATGTGGACTTTCAATTTCAAATAATGTCCTAATTTTGAATATTTGGAAAATTTGGAAACATTTTTTTTCCCAATCCAATCAAATCAATCATTTGCCCTAAAACTATACTTAATCTTCAAAAAAAAAAAACTTTCTTTACTTAAAAATACTCAATGATTACTCAAGAATGAAATTTGATTGTATTTGTACTATTTTGCATTGTTTCATGCCACATCGGCATTGCAAATTAGAATCTCTTATCTAGGGCTGCAACTAACTATTATTTCAATAATCATTGTATCTGTCTTTTATTGTTGTTTGATTAATTGATGAATCGGGACATTTCAAATTGACATGGCAGAAAATGTCCAAACATAATTGATTATGACTCAAGGCAGAAAATCCTCAAAAATGTTGACAAGTAACAGCAGATATTTGGGAAAAGTTTAACTTTGATTAAACACAAATTATGAAATATTGACTGTTGAGAGGCTGAAATTCCAAATATTTGGACAATTTTAAGTTCAACAAACAATTACTCAACTATCACAATAGCTGTCAGTTAATTTCATAATTGATTAGCTGCCAATTAATCGATTAGTTCTTTGTACCTCTGCCTTTCTAAATTGCCTCACATGCATAAATGAATGCTAAATAAATACAAATAAATAAAAACAAGTCCAAACTGGGACTGAGATTGGTAGCCACAAAGCATCTCAGTTTAGAAGTTAATGAAAGTGACACAGCAGCCACTCCCAAACTACTAAATGACAGAAAACGGTGTTGTCAATAAAGAAAAAAATGACATGCCCCATCTCAAAAGGAAAAATATCAAAAATGTGCTGTTATGCAGCAGATAAAACGTAAACGCGACAGGAAGCATCAAATCTTTTCTTCTAACCTAACAGTTAGCTAGAGTCAGAAACGACGACAGGTCTGTAAAATAAAAATAATTTTAAGGCGGGGCAAAAGCGTTCTTCAACCTGGTCGCCTCTTACTGGTTGGCTAAGAGCACAGTGACAGCTCCGCCTCCAGATGCAGGCCGAGTGAGCCAAAGGCACAGTTGAGCCGCTCGGGCTCTTCCAGGCTCCTGCCATCTGCCCCCCCACCCCGGAGGTATTTTGTCCCCCTTCACTTCCACAGACATCAAGATGCATCACAGATTGGCCGACATACAACATACAGATCATGTCGGCATGGCCGTGCACTTATGGGATTGAAGCTCTGCCTGCAAAACGGATATTAAAAACGCATCATGATACAACAGCGCACTTGAGAGGCATTAAAATGGGACATGAGCATTTGTCTTGGTTTTGATGTCGCTCAAACGCAGAGGGCTGCTTCAAGATCGACCGGCGTGCTCACTTGCATCACAATCAAGTCTGTCTTTGGATCTTGTGTGATTAGCTCAGTCCTCGAGTATCGCCACACATTTGTCCCCTACATACGTGGCCTTCTCTAAAATGTATTTGCTATTCGTCTATAATGCACGACAATGTTCCGAATAGTAACATTTGCTCTGTTTGCGATGTGTGGCAATAGCAGACACTGTCAAGACAAGACAGGACAGGAAGATCGTGGACTGGTGTAGCAAAGTGGCAATTGTGGACTACTATACTGCTGTGTCCATTGCCAGAGGCGTTAGCTTGCCAACAGGCAATTGCTTTGGGCCCCTTAGCCAGCAGGGGCCCCCAGAGGGCCAACAGATTTGAAACAAGCAGTATATATTTCAAATTAGCAGTGCAGCAATGACAATTTAACGTCTCATATTCGATGAGTCAGGTGGGGATCTTTAAAAAAAAAAACATGTATAGTAAGGTGTTTTTTTTTAAACGATCATGTATAAAAGAAGTTTAAAAAAAAAAAAAAAAAACATTTATAGTAAAACTTTAATAAATCAATACATTAGAAAACGGCCATGTACATTTAAGCATTTTTTATTTATTTTTTTAAAATAATGGTTATGTATAGTAATTTTTTTTTTGTTCTTTCAAAAAAGACAATGTATATATAGTAAGGCTTTTATTATTTAAAAAAGTGACCATGAGGCGTTTTCTTTTAACGACGATGTATATAGTAAGGCGTTTTTTGTGTGTGTGTTTTTTTAAACGACCATTTACATAGTGAGGCGTTTTTTGTTTTTTTAAATGACTACTTCTAGTAAAGCTTTTTTTTTTTTAAACATGACCTTTTACTAAGGCTTTTATTATTAATAATAAATAAATAAATGAGCATGTATATTAATGCTTTTAGAATTTCTTTTTTTTTATGTTACCATGTTACAGTAAGACATTTTGTATTTTTTTTTTCCTGTTTTCTGGCTCACTTAGGTTTCTCGCTAAAGTTAAACAAACTACTTGAATGAAGCACAATTAATGGTGATTGTTTATTGAAGGTGCAGATTTTAAAATGAAACAATATGCATACAACGGCTGCCGGGGCACCTGATCCCTTCTTGCTTGGGGTCCCTGGGGAATGTTGCCACGCCACTGTCCATTGCTAAGGCACAAGAACAAGCTACGCTAATGTTAACAACGTAGCGTCTGTGGAGTTTTGTCGTTTCTACCCATGTATCATCGCTTTTCAATGCCCTATAGTAACAAGTTTGCTGCGGATAATTCCGAGCTTACGTCTCACTCTCAAGTCAAAGTGACGGACTTACTTGGGGGAAACAAGCCCCCTGCTCATTGAAAAGCATTGGACTTTGGATCTTTGTTATTCGATTTGTGAGCATTATTTTGATTTGAAAATGTGATGAGATGTTTTTAGACTAAGACTCTGCAAAGTGCAATATGAACAGAAATCGGACATAATTGGTCTAAAGTCAGATGAATGTCCTTACAAACAGCCAAGAGGCACTTGTATACTATTACATTAAAAATGATGGAATCAAACCCGCGTATGTAGACGACTTAGTTCTTAGGTCATCTGAGTACTGTATTGTACATTTTGCTAACAATGTAAAAACTGTTTCATAGAAAATTTAAAATGTGTGACATGTGAGCTAAAACATGTCAAAAGACTAGCAAATGGCACGTCAGCTAGCACAGAGCGTAGTAAAGTAGAACATTTGCGGCAATAAATTCAGCGATTTGAGAGATGTTTGGCCTATTTTCATTTCGTTAACCTTCATGTTTGCTCTCCTGTTGCTAAGAAAAATGGCTAAACGTCACTCCGAGTAAGTGGAGCAGACCATTTAATATAGGTAAATGATGCAAGCTGGTTAATGCTTAAAATTTCTGGAAAACAAAATAATACATTTTATCAGACTCAAAAATGTTTTTTTTACCACTTAGGAAGTTCTTGCTGCAAAGCATTGTGGTCTTGCTTAGCCTCTATTCAAACTGTAAAGTTCCAGTTTTTCACTACTTTTACACATTTTCATCTGATATTCACGGTCCATGGGGCATATATGGAATGATAATTTAGTTTCCATCATGTTATGATTGGAACATCCAATTGTACAACCACTTTTACAGCATAATTTTCAGAGAGATTTTTATGCTAGTCGCAAGCAAAAGCAATGCAATACGCCATTTTGGTTTCACCGAGTACGGGGTGTTGCGTTGTGGAAATATCAGAAATGCCAGGATGGTCGTAATTGTCCAGAGCAACAATGGTTTATGTCATGAAAATGAAAATGGCTTAGCATGCTTAGAACGTCTAGCAGATCAGGACCTAGAAATAGTTCCTTGTAGTGCCTGGTTTTGCCAGTGGAAAAGCGTCACCATATGTAGTGGAAATTTGGGTCTTTTGAGCGTGCAAACCTCCACCAAGACTGTCTTGGGGTTTTTTTTCTTCGTTTTTTTTTTTTAAATTTCTTTTATTTTATTTATTTTTCCTGGAGAGCTCAGTATTGTTCATTCGGTAATTTTACCGATTTGACATGTCATCATCATTGCTCTTTTTTTTATTTATTTTATTTTTATTTATTTTTTATTTTGTATGTGGGTGAGTATGTGTGTGTGCGTGCGTGTATTGTGTACTGTATTGTTAATGAAAAGCCTTGATAAACAACTTTATCCAGAGCCACGGTATATTGGTTAAGAAAGTTTCAAATCTTGACAATTCATCCATTCAACAAACGCCCCAAAAATGCAACAAATCTATTCATTGTTTGGTACTCTCGTCTAAGGTTTTAAGATAGTCTGTAAATCCAGAGATTCATTCTTCTGTCCATCTGTCAGTCATACTGCAGACTGTTTTGTATTTGATCCAACACGGTTTAAATGGTGAGAAAAAGCTTTGAAGAAATCTCTGGCCGACGGGCCAGCTGGCGTTCGTCTGATGGTGAAGTGTTCACAGTCAACTATGAAAGAAAAGTTGTTGTTGGTATGCATGAATTCACTGCAAGTGTGCCAATGTTGTAGATGGGAAATGCTTCGGACGCGACAGCTGCGTTTACCTCCACCATCTCCAAGGAGTACGACGTCGTCATGGGCGCGCTCTACATCGTATATTGTGAGTACATTCCTTGATGATCCTCAACTAAGGTCGACAAGTCCACATGGGTGACCAATCTCTCCCTCCACCCAGGCGTGCTGTCCCTCCTGGGGAATTGCGTCCTGCTACTTGTTGCGCATCACAAGCGCTCAAGCCTGAAGCCTCCCGAGTTCTTCATCATCAATCTCTCAATCAGTGACCTTGGGATGACGCTCTCGTTATTCCCCCTGGCGATACCGTCAGCTTTCTCACACAAGTATGAGTCAAGCTTTTGCACGGCCGATTATTTATTGACTGAACACCACAATTCGATGCTTAGCTAAAAATCATGGGAAATGTAGTCCTACTAGCCTAAAGCTGTGGTCGTCAGTCAGGCCCAATGCAAGCTGAGCTCTTCTGGCAGCATATTTGCATTGTTACAATACGGGACCGGAATAGTTAGATGGCATAGGCAGCTTCTAATAACAAGGCAACATGGTTGGATAATGGTGAGTGCATTGACTTGTTCATAGTGCCGTTGAATAGGGGTGTGCCCAAAAAAATCGATTCTCATTTAGTATGATTCAGAATCGATTTTGAATGTCCCAAAATCGATTTTATTGTAATTATTTTATACTGTATTCCTTTTGTTTGTGTGTGCCTTTATTGGGAACGCCGTTCGTGTTGTAGCCGATTTGGCCACTGAGGGGCAGTGTGGTTCCACACGGTCTGATACACTGTTAAGTTGTAGCCACATTAGAGAGTAGAAGGAAAAAGTCACGATCAAGTTATTCCAATAAAAGTTTTTTATTTTGCAGTGTGGAGCCGTTCTTTTGAGTGATTAAAGTGCCGCGAGTAGCGCGCTAATTAGCATTAGGGAGTCAGACTGGAGTAGATCATTACAATTCCTTGCACATCTATAGATTGAAGCAAAAATCGCTCTTAATCGAAAATCGATTCTGAATCGAATCGCAGGCCCAAAAATCTAAATCGGCATTGAATCGTGAGACATTCAAAGATTCCCACCCCTACTGTTGAACTGTCAACCAAGATAGCATTTAGCATTTTGATAAAGTCATGACACAACCATCGGTCATCAGATTGACTAGTGATTACATTTATTATATGTTTGATTTTCTGCGAAATTATAAGCATCCGTTTTTAATTTGGAAAATCTGGTCACCCGACTGTAAAACCTTTTTTTGGTGTGTGTGTGGGGGGGGGGGGTGTTAACATTTTCAGGTTACTGCAATGGATTAATTGTATTTGTATGATTTTCTATGGGAAATATTTCTTTCCGATTTCGTTTCAGTCAGACTTTCTGTATTATATGCAACCGTTAACTCCCATGTCCACCATTATCTGACCTGTCCTTGTGTTGACGGTGTTACCAATTCAAGCTCCTAATTTTGTTTCAGTCATATTTAGCTTCTGTGCCTTGAATTATTACATTTTGGTTATTATAAGAATTTGTATCACATACAGTAATTTAGCCCAAAAAATCCCATCAATGGGGCCATGGGGCTCAAAATGGTTTTTCATTACTGAGGATTTTGAAAATAATAGATGATGATGATGATAGATGTCCACAGTTTGCACCATTTTCTTCTCCCCTCTGCATTCAGGTGGCTGTTTGGAGAGCTCGCCTGTCAGCTCTATGCAATGTGTGGAGTACTGTTCGGTCTTTGCAGCCTGACAAACCTCACTGCCCTCTCCTTCGTGTGCTGCCTTAAAGTCTGCTTTCCAAATCACGGTAAGAAACAACCAACTAGCAACTTGCAAATGAGCAAACCAGCTCACTTTATCTCTTGTTTCTTATCAGGCAACAAGTTCTCTTGGGCACACGCTCGCCTTCTGGTGGCCGGAGTGTGGTGTTACGCGTCAATATTTGCCGTGGGGCCCCTGGCGCAATGGGGACGATACAGCACGGAACCCTACGGCACGGCCTGTTGCATTGACTGGCACGCGCCCAACCACGAGCTTTCAGCCTTGTCGTACATTGTCTGCCTTTTTGTCTTTTGCTACGCGTTGCCCTGCACCATCATCTTCCTCTCCTACTCGTCCATCCTGCTGACAGTGCGAGGGTCCCGGCAGGCTGTCCAGCAGCATGTGTCGCCACAAACCAAGAACGCCAGTGCGCATTCGCTTATTGTCAAGGTCAGAGTGAGTGAGTGTGTCTCAGCGTTGGCGATGTGAGAGGAGAGCTGTGCAATATACACGATTTTTTTTTTTTAATCCGGACAGAACTCATTTGACTGTAAATCCATGATAACAACATACAACTTGATATGTACTGTATTTTTCCCTTAAAATTATATGAAATTAATGCAATTCTCTATGAACGTTAGGGCTAACCCTAACCCTAACCCTCTAAAATAAAGGCTATGGTATAAAATGTGTATTTAAAATAGGTATAGACCACAATATTACATGAACAAAAGATTCATGATAAAACACAAATATCCCGTGGCCAAATAAATATCATTCAAAATTACTGGCAGTGTCACCGATTTTCAAGGAATGCAGTAAAGAGCAAAAAATTCAAATAAACATAACAGTGTTTCACTCAATAAGCGGCTCAGTCTGTCAAAATTCATCGATTAAATGGCAAGTAATTGATTATCAATTGACAACTACTTGAATAATAAAGTAATCATTCAGAGACATTGTTTACCTTAAAAACGAATAACAATAATTGGTTAATAAACAGTAACTTGGAATAAATGGTTTTGTCATACTCGTCAATGCAAAACATTTGATCCGATTATGCGATTAACCGATGGAATAATCGATAGAATAATCGATTCTAAAAACATCCGATAGTGACAACTCTAATCAAAATTAATGTCACAACTGCTCTTGCGCTGCGATCGTCACATGACCAAATGTTTCAAAACATCGGGCCATCAGCTAGTGATTGCAGTGTACGGTCCGGTAACCTGTTTTCCGGGTTTGGAAAAGATACTGATAGTAAACAGCTTGAATCCTCCTATTTGAAAATTTGTTGACTTTTTTTTTGTTGTTGCCAAACTGCTGTTTGGTTAGTTGTTGTTAGTAGAGTTTACATTCCCCACCCCCACCCACTCTCACCCCAACCACCCAAAATGGGCTGTTTTTGCCGATTTTTTTGTCTACTGTAAAACTAAATGAATACTAAAGAACAACGTTTTGAGTTACATTTTCTGACCTGATAAGGGACATTTTCATTATATATTTTTTAATGAATCAGTTATGAAAATATTTATTTTGCCAAATATCGACATCGGCCAAATCAGGACTCGTCCGCCGTGTATTTTTTCAGCCCGTCATTGGTTGATTGATGTTTATGTGCACGCTTTATTGAACAAACGGTAACAAAGTACAGTAAACACAAGCACATTTTTAGACCGCCTGCCGATTGCCTGACGCCGTCACTAAACATGCGCAAGGTGGCTAACAGTTTAGCCAGTTAGCAGTTAGCTAGCTCCTAACCCTTATTAGCTCACTTCCTATTCACTCATCAGACTAAGCCCACCTTTGAAAGGCGCACACACACATAGGCACACAGTATGTATTAATAATGAAATCCACGTTGGTCACCATTTTATGAATTCCGTCATTTATGTCTGCCTCTGTCTATCCTTTCCCACAGCTGTCAGTCGCAGTGTGTATCGGCTTCCTCGTTGCTTGGACTCCCTACGCCGGCGTGGCCATGTGGTCAGCATTCAGTGACGCCACACGGGTTCCTCCGTCCGCCTTCGCTACGGCCGCTGTGTTTGCCAAATCCTCCACCGTCTACAATCCGGCCGTCTACCTGCTGTGTAAGCCCAACTTCCGCCAGTGTCTCTACAGGGACACGTTGACGCTAAGGCAGAGGATCTACAGGTCCGGTCCACAGTTGGGTTCCGCTCGGCAACACAACAAAGACGCGAGCGTCTCCACGCGCATCTCAAACGGGCAAATGGACACATTTGAGGCGTGTCTTCGCTGCGTCGACAATCCCGCCAGGTGTCACGTGACCGCGGCCCAAAGGACTGCTTGTGTACTGACTGGTTCCGTTCACAGAGAGGTGACACTTGGCCAACTTGCTTCCACACAACTAGCTGACTTCCTCTAGTGGTGCTGCCTGCTTCGCTCAGGAGGCCAACAAGACAGGAGAAGCACTCACAACCTCTTGATGACATCACCAGGAAGTTTTTTTTTTTTTCTGTGTAAGAATTGCAAGATGGGCTACTTGTTATATGAAAGCAGTCTCGCTCAATTTGGCAGAAAAAAATAAGTGCAAAAAATTAGGACTGCAACTAACACTAATTTAATCAATTACCAGTAATCTGCTGATTATTTGTTGATTAATCAATGGATCTGACTTTTTTTAATTTATTTTTTTCAAGATGAATTTCCACCACTTTATTCAACAAACGGACATTATTTTAAAATGCACAAACCTCAAATGATTATGTTTCAGTTACCGGTTTGGTCTGTAATGTTCGGCAGAATTCCCAAATAGCTTTTTAATAGCAACCCTTCTGGCTTCTGAGTTAATTTGAATGTCATTTTAAATGAGCTCATCACAACCTTTTGCATAAAACAGAGATCTTAATGTGAGAGAGCAAGTTGATGGAAAATAGCTGAATCGTTACACTGTCATCAACAAAGCAGTTCAATTGGATTTCATCTGCCTGCGCAAATGCCAAACGGGTTAACGTGTGGCTTTTGTCTCACGGGAATTACGTACAAATCGCTGGCATCGGGCGGAACCTTTGTTCAACCATAAACATTGCATCGAGAAAACTATGTTCAACACTCTAGATTTAACTTGTAAAAATAACACACATGTGGAACGTCCAGAAGCGGTGGGAAAAAAATCTGTTACACAAAATGTGACATTTAGCAAATTGTGACAAAGGAGGTTTCAGCCCAATGGCAGTAAAAATGTTCTGTCTATCGGCAAAGATGTTAAATGTTTCTTATGGATGTTCAACACATAAATCAGTTGTCATGTAATCAAGCTAGCAGCTGCTGATCTCGAAAGAGGAACGCAACGCAAAACGTTTATTTTCAATAATATAGTCGGAGTCCCCACTGGTCTATTCTATACTATTGTGATTAACATTGCATTTGTGGAATAAGATTTAAGAAGATTAATTAATGCATCCATTTCCAAACCAAAAACTAGAAAACCGGCGAACTACAAACGTTCGCAATTCAAGCCAGTCGCCAGCAGAGGGCGGTAAAAGTCAAAACTAGCAGAGATGTATGAAAACAGATGGAATTAGTCTCTTAATTCTTATTCCATGAAAGCAATAGTAATCAGAACAGTGTGATTAGACGAGTGGGGCACGTAGAACATTTTATTGCAAATATGCTTTCCAACAACTTCTGACATTTACGTATTTCATAGGGTTAAGACAGATTTAGGTGATGCACTCCAAACTACAGTACTGTATATTGTTACATTGTACGTGGATAACATTGTCACATGAGCACGAACATACTGAGAAGAATATCTGAATTATCTTGAAAGGCCTTTGTCTTTTTTTTTTTAATGACCCTCAAATTCTCTTCTAGAGGATTAGTTAATATGGTTCGAGCCAGGGGCTCTTTGATTCACACTGTTGTGGCATTTGAGGAGCGTGCAGACATACTAATGGAGTTCACTATGCAAAGACACACCTTAGTAACATAAATGACTTACGCCGCAACGCAGACACGCAAGGTTTTCCTTTTTTTTTTTTTCGAGCAGAACACAGTTTGTGATTGAGGCTTGTGATTGAGTGTTCCGAACCTCGACATGTCTTGTAGTGTGCTTACTCTTAATCCCAGGGCAATTTTAAAGCATTTAGCAAACGTGCATGCTACTGCACATGTGACAAAAAACAATCATGTGATACAGTGCTGCATATAGATTCGTGTATGCATAGGAAAATATACAGGCTTAAAGAAACAAAAATAAAATATTGCTCTCTGAATAAATTGACTTCTATTATTAAGATTGAGTGTGAATATAATGCGGTGGTGGGGGAGGGGGTCCACGTGAAATATATAGTCTAATGTATAGTGTCAACCTCAAGTCCCCCAGGGGCAACATTTGGCCCGCCATATCAGTTTGTGTGGCCTACTTAAGCAAATAAACTTGATGTTTCTTTCTAAAGTGATGTGCCCCTTTAAATTTGGCAACAACAACAAAATCAATTTCAAAATGTGTAAACCGTTTTTACAAGCATCCCCACCCCCCAACAAAAGTCTTGCAAACATAAATAAAAGCTGTTTACTTAATAGGGGTGTTAAAAAAAATCTATTCGCCAACATATCGCGATATTACAAAACGATTTTTAAAGATCAATTTTTGATGAAAATATTTAACAAAATGTCTTAGTTTTAGGGTTAGGGTTTGTTGAAGAAAATGATATTTTCTCCGCGTGTTCATTTTCTTTCGGGTAGTGAGAATGTTGGTTATCCGAATGCAGGCTGGAGATCGATGAACAGCCACTTCGAAGCTTTTATTTCTACAGAATATTCCGGGCACAAGTGAGTTCCAGACAATGGCAGCCTCTCACTAGTGCGAAGTTACAGCGGACTCACAACATTCTTATACTATCTTGAAGGGCGGTACCACAAAACCCCCAAGCCCCCAGCCCACCCGGAGTTCACCAGACATGAGATAAAACTTTTACAGACATCATTCAATACACATTGACTTCGACCACAGACAAATGGTCTATTGTTGTGGAAATAGAGGAGGCCCCCCAGACAAACCGACACCCGACATACAGTAAGATAAGATTTCCAAAGAAATCATACTAACACATTGACTTCAACCACAGACAAATGGTCTATTGAGGAAATAAGTAAATTAAAACAGTTATGACTAAATCTGGGCAGAAGACTCTCTTTAGGTTCACACTGCCGTTTGTCACTTTTTTTACTCGCGATTGCCACCTCTGGCCTAAAGCATAACTGCAGCATCTGTGTCAGGCTCGTTCATGGTGCGCGTGCGAGTACGTGCACCATCTTAAAGCGACAGCCACAGTTGACAAACGAAGACAAATGAGGTAAGAAAAACTCTGCCCCTCCCCGAAGAAACTGTGGAGTGTGTAGGTCTGCACACTCTCCTATAAAGGGAAGATATAAACTGATAGGGCTCTTCGTACTCATCTGGGCATTGGTGCTTTAATATTACCTTTTTAAACTGCACAATGCACCTTTAAGAATACATACAAAATAAAATGCAGGCCCAATTGTTTATATGCAATAATTTGATGTGATGATACATTTTCTTTTTTTTTGTTTAACTCGGTTAGTCCCATTGAGATTAAGAACCTCTTTTTCCAAAGAGAGACCATTCCAAGGTAGCAGCAAAAAACACAAAGTTACAGACATACACATGGTACAATTCATAAAGCGCAGCATTTTTGATTAAACTATCAATTAATTGCTTGAATAGCTAAAACATCAACATTGGAAGTTGTTTCCATGTCTTCCAATTTAGAGTTACACCAGTTCTAGATCTTAATTTGTTTTCCATTATTGTCAAAAGAGAGATTGAAATAATATGATTTCGTATAAATTGGAAGAAATATTTTTCTCTTTTTTTTGTCCACTAATAATTAATCATGAAAATTAAAATACTGCAATAACTCTTGCACTAAAGTGTGCAATTCTTGCCCTCATTAAAAACACTGATTTACTCATTTGCGGTGTCAATGAGAAATGGCACTACTGTTTGCTTATCAAATGGCGCCCCCTGCTGTTACATACGGCAAATGATATAGATGAGATTTTATTACAGTAGGCCGGACTACAAAAGTAAAACTAGATAATAACCACGAGGGATTCAAGATAATCACTGAAAGAGCACTTTGTTGATATTGTGTAAATGTGTACACATTTACCTGAATGGGCTCCACTGTGGACAGGCGTCATCGTTTTAAAGCCAACTGGCAGGTATGGCGTGCAAAACCAAACAAGTACAACTCACAAATACGGCTCATGGTCTAGGTTTTCACATTCAAGCACTAAACTTAGTTTTGAAATCAAGATGCGGTATTTGCATGGAGAATGCCAAACCCAACATTATTTCAAACGCGTCGCCATTTTGATGACCGGAAGTCATCCGTTCGTTGCGCGGTTACGTGACGTCAGACGCTGAGGGTAAAGCGCGACTTTCAAATCGCTTTTCGCTAGTTGCGATAGCCGCCGTCTCTGTCTGCTTAAACTGTAAGTTGATATAATTGTACCCTTTTACTCTTCGGAACCGTGTCCAAAATAACTGTGGACTTCCTGTTATTAAACCTCCTGTTATTAAACCCCTCGCTACCAGCGTCTACGTTAACCCGTCACATTTATTTTCCACCTGAAGTCCGTCGTTTAACCTCAACATTGGACTCAGAGAAAAAAACTATTTACTCAGTAAACGTGTTCGTTACAGGTGGCAATATTATTACAGAAAGGCACATAACTCTTTGGACGTGCCTTACAGGTTGCTAGATTACTCCACTGCCAGTCACTCGACAGCTGAATGTCAAAAAGGGCTTACAAAATAACTCGAATCATTTTAGAATTTGTTGACTATTTTTGACATTTGGTGGAATTAATTGTTGGTTAATGTAAAAAAATAAAAAAATCACTTCTTCTGAACCGTGTTCAAAATTGGTGGTACACGTCAGTGTTAAACTTTGCACCAACACACAGCAACTACCAGCATAAACGCCAGTCGTTGTCTGAACTCAAAGTTTACCACTGTAGACACCAAGTAACCATTTTACTAGGGGGTCCTGGGGGATAATATTAAACCAGAGAGATGCTATTCTTAGTTTGCTGCTAAAGGTTACACGACTGTCACTTAAGAGGGATTTACAAACCTCAAGTCATTTTTTAACAACTTTTTGTGTCTAGTGGAATTAATGGATATTCGTCTGCTTGTTGTTGATATTAATGTAGGACTTTTCACACCAGGAAGATGCTCTTCTGTTGGAGGCCCTTCGCGTACAAGTGGGAAACGCTCAAGCAAATCTGGTTATCGGTGCACTTTAAGCAGAAGGTCACAAAGACCCATGTTATTGACTGTAATTTGGATACAGCAATAGACGATATCATGTCTTCCCCACAGGTGAACACTTCTAAAGTACCAACCTCTTATGCCCAATAAATGCACCAAACATACTGTATTAAATGTGTCATACTGTAATTACAGATACTTGGTTTGAGGCTGTCTGGATCTCTGCTTCTTGGCGTGACTCAGATCTTTTCCAGAAAAACAAAATATCTCCTTACAGACTGCAATCATGCCATAGATAAGCTCAAACTGTCATTCTGGTCAGGTAACACATTGTACTTAACACGTTAGGAACTAGGCAGCATCAATAGTATCATCTTAAGTGTGATTTTTACTTGTTGAAATGTGACAGCGCCATAGAATTTAAAGATAATTTGAAGATGTAATTTTTACTACCATCTGTCTGCTAACGGGGTGCTTGTGCTCATTAATTGGACACACAGTTGATTAGTGCAAAAACGTTAAGGGACAGGATGGATATAGTCTACCAAAATATGTCTTATTCACACCCAGAAAGCTCTGTCGATTCGCTCCTATCAAGTAAATTGATTACGATTTTGGCATCTGCTTGAATGTAACTTTTTCATTCTAGACGCTCCGGCTGGGACAAAATATGTGTCTTGTGAAGGGTTTGAAGCCACAGTCAAAGAAATCTCCTTTAGTGAAGATTTCCCTTTGTTGTCTCCCTCAAGGTACATTTTTGACTTCTTCTTGCCAACATTTCTACACTTCATCACGTCTTTGGTGCATGAAAAGCTCAAAGGTAGCCTACAAATGACAAATTTAAGCCATGGCTTCTACCCGTCAGACCCTCATTCGGATGTCAATGTTGCAAATGATATGATGTGATGCAAGCTGTAAAAATGTGTCCAAAAAGAAAAAATGAATTAAACAAAACAATTAGGGTGATTATATGTAGCAAAACTTGTATACAAGTAAAACGCGTGCAACAATGAACACATTTAAAATGTCTTCCTAGATAATGAACTGTTTGAAAAGTAAAGGAAGGATAAATGTTAAGTTTCTCAATTAAATAACCAAACAAGTTCATAATTGTTCATTTTATATGTGATTGGTATTTATTTGTTCTGGTTTTTTTTTTCCTCAGTGACTTCAACATACTGGTAGATAAAGATTTATTCTTGCAAAACCAAAGTCATCCAGAGGAAATCACCCTGAAGGAATATTCAGGTAGCAGTTTGCAGAAACAGGAGAACAAAATTGTTTACAGTCAGATGAATCCATTTTGTGAAAAAAACAAACAAACACATTTTTATAACGTACACATTTTGTAAACGGTTGCTCAGATGAGTGTTTCCTAACCTTTATTGAGCCAAAGCACATATTTGACATGAAAAAATTGGCACAGCACACCACCAAACAAAAAAAAAATCATCTTTTCAATTTACTTTGACGCATTATGATATTTGGTCTGTTTTATTTGGATACTTTGCTAATTACTCTGTATGTCACAGCAAAACATAAATTAATAGTACTACAAGTAGTAAAATTGGATAATTTCCCACATTATACTTGATGTCTCAGGGCACACAAATGTCCTGTGAAGTTGAGAATCATTGGTTTATATTGTTAAGCAGCGATTATTTTTTTCAAAGGATATGATTGCATCTTAGAATGTTACTTAATCTTATTCATTGGTGTTAATTGAACAGCTTAAAAAAAAACAGCAAGCAAAGCATCAAGTTCACAGTTTTAGACAGCAAAGCTTTTCACTAATGCCCAAGTAGCATTTTAATATTTTGTTATGTGAGGTGAAGACTTATAAAAGTACTGACTTGGCATATGGTTCTGTCTCTCTCTGTGATCTGCAGCAGATGTGTCTCAGTGCCACATTGATCATTTTCAACCACAAGAATTGTTTGGGGACGAGGACACCGGATTTGAGATGTGTCTTGGTGGGTCGCGTTAAATGATCTAAACATACATACTACGATTCCGTTCTTTATCAAACTACAGCATTTAGCTTAACCCTGGAGAACCCAAGAACCCTTTTCTTCTTTGGAAAATTATGAATTATACATTAAATGACTGCTATAAGTTCACTGAACACCAAAATATATGTTTTTTTCAATTTTAACCTTTTTTTTTAAACTAGCTCAGAGTTGCTAATTTATCAAAATATATATATAACATACTCCTAGGCATTCTGCAACATGATATGAAATAGATTAACAAAAAAAAGACAATTTTACCATCTGATGGTTTGCTGAGAAGATGGTTTTGTTTGATGGATTGGATTGATTTCCAGCTCAACAAAACAGCACATTGCCAGCCATCTTGTCACCACCACTCTGGCTCATGTAAGTGCAATATTCATCCACTAGATGGCCCCATGCAGGGGTCAGAAGTGGCACTCTGGACTTTTGAAGTTAAATTTGTAAAAAAAAAAAAAAAAAGTCTTTGTTATTTGAGTAGCAAAATTTATAGGGGCCAAATTTGACCCCGTGGGTTCTCCAGGGTTTTAAATGTATTTTTGTACCAATTCATTTTAATCCGTCTCATCTATGATGAATATGGTTCTGCTCCACAGAAACTCTGACAAACTGTGACACTCACCCAGACTTTCTTGACTTCAGCCCAGAAGAGATTCTAAATGAGACGCCTGAAAAATATTCACTCAACCACCAGCATGGTACAACGGTGTACTTAGACGTAAAAATACATCGTTGAAACCTTCTAGTTAAGAAATTCCATCTTTTTGTTCTTCAGATGTAAACAGAGAAAGAGATCTTGCGGAGGAAGAAGAGTCCCTGAATCAGCCAGCACATGAGCAGACGACCTTTACCCTTCCGCCTGTGCCTGACACTTGTAGGCACCACCAAACTCATGTGTTTCTTTGTTTCCTAATGTACATTTTTAAATACTTACTGTACAGCATATACCGAGATATCGGAGGCCAAATGAAAACAAAATTGGGTGCTATAACTATCCACCGACAGACATTGTGTTCACAAATACAATATGAATGGCCATGGATTGACAACAAAAACAAAACTGTGCTGACGCTGGCTTGCAGTTACAGTTGGAAGACAATTGCTTAACTCTTTGACTGCCAGACGTTTTGAGAAAAGGGATGCTGTGGGCGCCAGCCGATTTAAGCATTTTGACTGATCTTTCAAGGTCCACAGAAAATAATGTGTTTGGACTATGGAAACACACATACTACCAAATGAAAGATTGGACTCTCATCTTTCATCAGAAAAAAAGTTTGTTTCTACCTTATTCCGTTTTTCAGTAATCAACAATAGAAAATGGTTAGTTTCACCTCTGTTTTGAAACAAACGTCTTTTAACGTCTTTGGCACTCCTCCCTAGGGTTTTACTAAACGTTATTTAACGTTTTTGGCAGTCAAAGAGTTAAGAACGTACTCACAGTCGGCCATTTAAACCGTAGCAGTCCCAAGATTACCGCTTCCTATCCTGCCCCCTGTTGTATTCCACTCACACTCCTCTTGAAGGCGGTTTGGTTTGGCGTCATTTCATTAACTCATTCAATGCCATTGACGGCTATAGACGTCCAAAAATTATTTTAACCATTTCTATTAGTTTAAAAAAAAATCCACTTTTGTTCATTTCTTTTTTTAATCTTTTCTTTTTTTCTTTTTCTTTTTTAAAGAAGAAAATATTATTAAAAATTACAATTTTGAATTTTAATTAAACGCATGACTTCACTAGTTAACTCACGACTAATCACAAATTTTATATCTGTTCTTAATTTCTAGGTTTTCATACTCTTGTTAACAAAAGTGTGTGTGTAAAAGAAATAGTTCAAATTCATTTTGGACGTCTATAGCCGTCAATGGCAGTGAATGAGTTAAGTAACCCTGCATTACATGCAGCTTTCTTACTTCCAAGTGTACGATGTAAAATATGTGTCTTGGCTCCAAAGAGCACTCACACTTACCTAAATAGGTGTCAAGTGAGCCCAGGCACGGTTGAAATGGCCACTTTAAGATAGTCTGGGAAAGAACACAAACCAAAGTAATGGAAAGTATGTTGTGTATATGAATTTAACAGAATCAACCAACCATCTACTCTACATCTGTCTGTCAGTGAATAGTAGGGATGTAACGATAACAGCAAATGTTGCGATATTGAAATTGCTACGATATCGTCGTCATGTCACGGCATTTATCAATTTGTGCAGTTCTAGCACACTAGTGGTGAGTTTATTAATGCAGTTTAATTTTAGTTTGGAATATTTTGGCCATTGCGCCGGTTATCACTCCCATTAATCGGTCATACCAGCAAATATTTTACAATATCTCTGTCAAAAAAAACATGACTTTTTGCCTGCTTCAGCATCATTGTGAACTATACAGACCATGATACGAGCCAATAGGAGCCCATGACGTGACGTCACATGACATGACCTGGCTAAGCTTTTTAATTGCATTTTATTTGTTACAATATTGTGAGCTTTTACACAGTATTATAAGCTTTATCGTATCGTGAGGTTCATACCGCGATATTTATCGTATCAAGACGTTGGATATCGTTACATCCCTAGTGAATAACAGGGAAAAAGATCAAATGTATCAAACATGACGTGACTCATTATTCACATCTCATCTCATCAGCAAGCGCAAATAAGAAAAGGAGGCGGAGGAAGTGCAAGTTGATCGTAGACCAAATGACAAATCTGACTGACAAAGCCATGCGGATGCAGCTCAGCGACGACTCTGATCTGGTTGAGACCCTGATCCTGGCTCCCCCCACTCGGCAACTCATGCACTGGAAAGAAAGCGGGAAACTGCTGACACGGCCGTGCTCCAACGTGATAGGGTCCGAGATTAAGGAGGTAACGCCAAAAGCGCTGTCTCCTCCCTGATCAAGTCAAGAAAATACTGGAGCTGTCAAACGATTACGTTTTTTAATGAGATTAATCACATCTTTGAATTTTGATTAATCACGATTAATCGCTTGATAAAAAAGGCTTTTTATCAAAAAAATGTCCCCGCCAAATTTGAAGAGCACCGGTTATGTGTTAATTGTTTTGACATTTAATGTTATGAGGACGTCTTCAACATTTTTTGATCCACTGCACACGCTTTACTTTAATGCATGTAATTATGTTTATTGCTTAAACACAACCTGTGCTACCTTAAACGTAGTTATCCGCTGTCACGCTAGAGTAGGGCTGGGCAATAAATCAAATTCATTCGATACATCGTCATTTTAAAAATCGAATCGTTGAAAATGTGCTAAATCGTGAAATCGAATTTTGTTTTGTGGATTATTAAAAGCTGTTGTTCTTGTGTTGTGTTACATGAAAACGTTTTTGTAAATTGTAATTTTGCACAAGTGGCAGAATGCTGGATGGGTGCTTTGCAAGACACGTTTACAATAACTACCAACTACTTAATTGTGGCATTTAAGAAAAAACTATGAATGCTAAGTTTATGTTAAAACTAATTTAGAATCAATATACAATATTGTTGTCTGAACATTTTGCACAGGAATTATTTTTGAATAAATGAAACCTTTAGATAAATGTTTGTGGGGTTTATTAGATTAAAATCGTAATTGTCCTGAATGTCTGTAAAAATGGAGATTTTATTTTTTGGCCATATCGCCCAGTCCTACGCTAAAGGATAATCTATGGTCAAAATTAATAGTGCGATTAATCTGCGTTAATTCCTGATTAAAGCGATATTTTTTTGTGATTAATTAATCAGTTAACGCTTTAACAGCACTAGAAAATACCCATTTAAAATGCATGATATTATTGTTGAATGCCATTTTCCCTTGACAGGCTTTTCCAAAGAATGTTATCCCGGTGACTGATGATGAGGAGGAGGAGGAGGAGGAGAGGGAGGCCGTCATGCGCCACAGTGACCATGAAGGTAGGGTGTTGTGAATTAGTTAGGGCCCGACCCATTAATTACCCCTATTCAAAATAATCATAATCAGCCAGAGTTTTGCCAATTAAATGCCAATATATTATTTGCGTCTCATGAAACAGTAAATGCTGTCCGATAAACATCACAGGAGTCAATGACGTGTTGTTCCAATTAGTGTGTTTACAATAGCAATTGCGGATTACCGTGTTACGTTAATGCTACAGAAGCTCCTAAGCATGACATTGCTTTTACAACAAAATCTTCTACTTCTCTCTGTCCTCAACAAGTGGAGACGGAGAACAAACAGCGTGCTCTTGTTAAAAATGAATAAGAAGAAAGGAATGGCTACGCTTTCAGTTTACTCCCTCTGTAAACTACAACAAATGCAACTCTGTTAATTAAGGGCCGCTCTGAACACTCGCAAAGTGTTTCGGGGTTTTGCCATAAGACTTCATGACTGGCCGAATCTCAGTCACTGGATTTCTGGCGATTCAAAAATTTGAATCACAATGTGGCGGCGGCGGCGGCCGCACAAAGTACAGACGCTCCCCACCTTACGAACGAGTTACGTTCCGGACGATCGTTCGTAAGGTGAATTTGTTCGTAAGTTGCTTCAGTGCTATATTTTGTATTATAATTTATGTTTAAAGCCTATATAAGTATATTGAAGGTTTATATAAGTATGTTTAAGGCTTGTACAAGTAACCTGCATTGGTTTGTACTGAAAAAAAAATTAATAAAATGGAGAGAATACGTACAGTACTGTACTGTACTACATATGTTAGAGAGAGAGAGCGAAAGACACACACAGTATGTACATGTACAGTACGTAATAAGATAAATAAAATGAAGTTTAACTTACTTTTGGAAGATGTACTCGATGCTTAAGGAGATGATGGAGGAGGAGGAAGAGGAGGATTTTATATCATGAGAGATTCTTCGTCGTCGCTGGAATCGGCTTCAAAAGTTATTTCCTGCTTCATGGGGACCGGCGTTTCTTCCTCCTCCTCCTCGCCACATTGCTCAGCCTCCAATGAGCTCTCACAGCGCCAATCGTCGGTATTAGCGGCGGAAAGAAGCACTACGCGCAATACAAAATCTAACTTACAGCATTTCTTTCCGAACATTTTTCGACATACTGTACACGCGCAGAAATGTTCGTATGTACCGTTGTTCGTAACTCGAATGTTCGTAAGTAGGGGAGCGTCTGTATAGTCAATAAAAATGCACATAAGTTTTCACAAAGGTGAAAAATCTGTTTGCGGGTGTTAAGCCAGCAAGATTGTGCCCTATTATTTTCCCACATACAACAGTCGGTCTTCTTGTCTTTGTTGTGTTCTGTTCCACATGCTCCGTATCTTCTGTCAGCTCACAGCAACATGAGCCCACTCAGCACAGAAAGCCTCGAGGATTCCTCCACAGAACACAAGCTCACGGGTGTGAATTATTCCAGCGACAACCTGAGTGCCTTGGAGTTCACACGGGTAAGCCTAACTGCGTCTGGCCAATCGTCACACGTCATTCACATTGATCAAAATGTACTTTGTGTCTGTCAGGTGGAACACAGATTGGACGCAAGTCTTGCAGAGCTCCCGTCCGATTCCTCCATGTTTCTTCATCTGTCTTACACGGAGCAGCACAGTCAGGTGGCTTCAAATGTTGCCCTTAGTTATTAATTGTTGGATTTAAACTAACCCAAATACAACGGAAATCTGATGCATTATTATTATTCACCTTGAGTTTTATTTGTTCCGTGGCCGCGTTTCTAACCCTAACACTGAGAATGAAAATGCCATCAATCCGAAATTCATAGGCTGCTTCCTCCGAAGGCCACATGACGTAACTTCAGGTGCGACTTGGCATCCAAATTCACGCCGCCTTTGAATCAAATGTGGAGTCGTTCATGAATACCAATAGCTTGGCAGTACATTCAGTAAACCTGACATTGGCTGCCGATTGGTCAATCCGATTTACAGTGAGTGACAGAATCTGCGTTTCTTTTTCCGCTCCCAGCAGACGCACTCTTGACTGAGCTTTAAAAAAAAAAAAAAAAATGAAGGCCTGTCCAAATTTGCCACATTAATGCGATCCACGAATGCGAATAGTCCTTCGAAGGCCCCCGCCTATGAATTTGGAAACAGCTAAACTGTTGGTTGAGGCTCTTCATTGTAGTCGTGCCTGAATCCAGCAGCCAATCATATTGCAGAAGGGCGTGTCTTGTAGTACTGTAATGGGAATTTCATCTCTTTTTCAGAAATTGTCTCGGCCATTTCATTTGGCAAAATGAAAATGCAATTAATCGTTCAGTCCTAATTGGGGACACAGTTGCTTCCAACTGCATCAAGACAGTATATTTTGACATTGATATAATCCAGTGGTGTCCAAACTCGGTCCTCGGGGGCCGGTAGTCCCGCAGGTTTTGGATATTTCTCTCCTCCAACACAGCTGAAGCTCATCAGCAAGCTCTACTAAGCCTGATAACAATCCTGTTGATTGAAACAGGTGCGTTGGAGCAGGGAAACCTCCAAAACCTGCAGGACACCGGCCCTCCAGGACCGAGCTTGGACACCCATGATATAATCAGTGCCGCCGCTGCTCCTCTGGGTGCCCACATGCAAAATGGCAGCCCCCACGGACGATGGTGTTGTAGAGCGCGGCGGCCCTGAATATAATACTGCTTTACTTTTTCCAGTTTTATCC
Source organism: Vanacampus margaritifer (assembly GCF_051991255.1). Classification (NCBI taxonomy): domain Eukaryota; kingdom Metazoa; phylum Chordata; class Actinopteri; order Syngnathiformes; family Syngnathidae; genus Vanacampus; species Vanacampus margaritifer. The sequence goes on along the minus strand of NC_135432.1, from coordinate 8,857,828 downwards.
GCCTATGCAGAAGTATTAATGATGGGCAGCAGACGGTTCCAGTTAACTCCGGTCCATACCTCCTGGCGCTACCAGTAAATAACACGTTCCTTTTGTAATTTGCAGTCTTTGATGGGCAGCCAAAACTTTGGGGAGCAGCAGACGGTGTTCCAACAGGCGCAGGCACACATGCTCATGAAATCCCTAAACGTAAGCACCTAAAAATAAAGTGTTTTTTTTATTAATGCTACTGTTAGAAGACTATCTTTGTCTTCCGCGTGTTCGTTGTTGTTCGGGTAGAGAGAATGTTGATTTTCTGAATACAGACTGGAGATCGGTGAACAGGTCCTTCGAAGGATTTATTTTACAGAATATTCTGGACACAAGCAAGTTTACAGACAAATGGCTGCAGTCCTCTCGCAAGTGTGTCGTTACAGCGGACTCACAGCATTCTTATACTATCTTGAAAAGCAGTACAGACGCTCCCCAACTTACGAACGAGTTACGTTCCGAGCGATCGTTCGTAAGGTGAATTTGTTCGTAAGTTGCTTCAGTGCTATATTTTGTATTATAATTTATGTTTAAAGAGAATACATACAGTACTGTACTACGTATGTTAGAGAGAGAGAGCGAGAGACACACACAGTATGTACATGTATGTAATAAGATGAATAAAATGAAGTTTAACTTACTTTTGGAAGATGTACTCGATGCTTAAGGAGAGGAGGAGGAGGAAGAGGAGGATTTTATATCATGAGAGGTTCTTCGTCGTCGCTGGAATGGGCTTCAAAAGTTACTTCCTCCTCCGTAACTTCAATGTAGGAAGAAGTTGAGGGTCGCGGAGAAGAAGATGAGGGTTGATGAGTATCTTTCTTGGAGGATTTACTAGAAACTGGCCGAAAGAAGCGATCTAACTACGATTGCACAGTTTTCTTCTTTTTTCATCATAAATGATGCGGTAACACTGTATGGCATCATTCAATTGATTTGCAACCTTTGTGTAACGTTCAATATTTGGGTCTTGCTGCTCAAAGAGTGCGATGGCTTTATCTATGAGCGACAGGCGTTTCTTCTTCTTCTTCCTCCTCCTCGACACGTTGCTGAGCCTCAAATGCTGGGTGAGCTCTCACAGCGCCAAGCGTCGGTATTAGCGGCGGAAAGAAGCACTACAGTACTCGGAAAAAGGTGCGCAATAAAAAATCGAACTTACAGCATCTCTTTCCGAACATTTTTTGACATGCGCGCAGACATGTACGTATGTACCGTTGTTCGTAACACGAATGTTCGTAAGTAGGGGAGCGTCTGTATTTTACAGAATATTCTGGACACAAGCAAGTTTACAGACAAATGGCTGCAGTCCTCTCGCAATGGGTGTCGTTACAGCGGACTCACAGCATTCTTATACTATCTTGAAAAGCAGTATTCCCAAACCCCCAGCCATGAGTTCAATACACATGACGACAGCCGGAAGTAGATAAATAAGACTTTTACAGCATATCATCCAATACGCATTGACTTCAACCACAGACACTGGCCCATTGATGTGGAAACAGACGAGCCCCCCCTCCACAGACTACATTCAATAAACTCACCAAGCTCTACTGAGGAAATTAAAACAGTTATGACTAAACTAAAACAGTTATAACTAAATCTGGGCAAAAGACCCTCAACACTACTTTTCTCTTCCTCAACAGCGTATTTCCTCAAATAGTGGCCTCTTTTGTTAGAAACGATGCGGCCCACTCAATTCATATTTCATATGTTGTTAAAATGTGTCAACACTCTCTAGTTTCTTTCGTTTTCACTACAGATGCTTTAAAACAGTTAAAAGTGAGAGCAGGGGTATTTAAAAGTATGTGTTTGTGTGTGTGTGTGGCAGTGTTGTGACGACACCCCGTTCTGCTTGAGGGACCTGTGCTCCGGACACACCCGCTTGCAGGTGGCCAGAATGTTCTATTGTCTCCTCAGCCTGCAGAAGGAAGGGGCTGTGACTCTGCACCAGAACGTGCCATACCAGGACATCTCCGTTAGCGCCGGGCCTTCATTTCTCACGCTGGAAAACGAGAAGACAAACGCAGTGTAAGAAGGCAAGTTGGCGGTGGGGCTCGTAAACTGTTTGCGGTCTTGGTTCTTGGGGACGCGTGCTTGTGTGTTCAACAATAACGAGTACAAGTATTTATTCATATTTATTCCAGAGAGGCTTACATTTCAAGTGAAACACCATTTTGTTTTTGGGTTTATTTTATTGTTGAAAAAAGAGCACTTTCATGTGAGTGAAATGTTGAGCAATTTATGTCGTTGCACTGTTAACATATTTATTAATATTGTTGCTTGAAAATGTTGATGCTTCTGCTGTTTTAAAAGCCATCGGAAAGTGTATCAAACTGTAAGTTACTCATTAAATAATTTAAGATGCGAGTGTAATATCTAACATTCAGCTATGTTGTTTAACAGAAAACGCTATGTCACATATTGTGGGTTCACTGCATCGCAAATATTTGGATCAAACAGCGCAAATTATTCACTAGATTATTTTTCCACTTGCGCTGTTACTGTAGAGCAATAAGTGCAAGCCAGGAGGAAAACGGTCCTAAAAGAATGAATAAGGTTGTGATCATTTCACACTTAATGACAGAAATTAAGTGCAATGTGCCAATTGTTAACAAGTGGATTGCATTAGACCTAACCAGTGCTTCTCAATTTATTTATTTTTTTTGTTATGTGCCCCCCCTGGAAGAAGAGAATTGTTCACGCCCCCCTCCCAACTCTCCACCGTGACTATAAAAAATGTCATTTGTCTATGAAATTGAGTACACCACACTCTATGACAATGAGAGTGCCACTGCCACCTACTGGAGTGGATGTGCAATTACATGTTATGCTACTAGGCTACAAAAATTTAACAAAAAAGCCTGGCACCCCTATTTGAGAAGAACTGAACTAACCCCCCCAAAAATTCATTTCAAGACTTTGTTGTATGTGCAACCACTAATCAAAACATTGTGACCAAAATTTTGATCAATAGCAGAGGGCAATATTGCCCAAAATGGTGACTCGCTGAATTAATCTGGTTAATTCTTACTACACTAACACAATATTAATCAGAGTACTGTATTTACATTACTGGGGACCATACAACATATTGTGGCAAACAAAAAAAAAAGTTAGGTTTTGTTCCCCTTTACATTACATAACTATGATAAATTAAACAAATGTTAGCTAAATGAATATCCAGCCAACCAGCCAAGAGTTGCAGAAATGCTGGCATCAATCCCAATTGATATTACATAATGATGTTATATTGTATAAAGCATATTTACGATTACTAGTGGTGGTAGCACCACTAATTACAACAAATTATCCTCCACCCGTGGTAAAATATTGACACACATGCTGGTGCGCGCTATTGTACATATAATGAACACAAACGCGTCTGAGCACATGACTACATGTTTTAAAATATATACAAATAACCTTAATAATGTGTTTAATCCATATACTGTATGGACATGTCAACCTGCTGGTCACCTTTCACTCTTCTGGGAAGATTTTTGTTCGAATCTATCCATCCATTCTCAAATGGAGAATGGAGCCAATGCCAGTTGGCGTCAGACCAAAGGCGGACTACATACTAGGCTGTTTGCCAGACAACTAGTCACTCCAATTCACGCCGTCCCTTGGGTGGGAACTCAACGCATGACGGCCGCATCCAAGTCAGGTGAGTGCAGCTTCAGCAAAGTCACGTCATTTCATTGAAACAAAACACAAACACTACTGAGATGTTCACACTAAATAGAACACTCACAATCCTCACTACCAGCCGACTACCAGTGCACATATCTGGTATTCTGATGCATAGCAGTATTGGACTTTTTTTTTCTTTTTTTTTTATCCGATGGCCAATAACAGATCGATTTCAAAGTGGGTCAACTTCAGGAAGCTGTTTATTTACATTTTCAGTGCTGGGACCTCTACGCTTTCTTTGTTTGAGTTTAAAAACAAAGCAGTGAAAGTTGAACATTTCAGTTATATTCAAACTTTGGAAAACTTTATTGTTGAAGATTTTAGGGAGCTATTTATCTGTAGAAGTTTTTGATGATGAACTCACTGCACTTTTTGCTAGAATTTTAAAATAAAAATGTCGCAAATCCGAAACTTGTGTAATGACCATACGTAAAGGCAAACCAAGTCTTGAAGTTTGTTTTTTAAATTTTGATGTCAATGTTTTCCATTTACCACAAACGAACATCGACCGTAAATATCGATTCCCGGCCTACTTCACAACTAATATCGATATCAGCCCAGAAAAAAATGATCTCTCTTACACTCACTCACAACTGAAACAGTCCATCATCCGATCTCCTTCACCTGCAGCTGAACTGCTCTCACACATTATAAGACTCATTCCTGAGATACTCTCACACAATACTGAAACACCACAAGCATTATTGAAAGACAGAAACAGAAACATGGAAGCATATTTCTGTGTGTGATAACACTCAGAATTAGATATTTGATTCTGAAAAAAAAATCTGTGTTACGAATTCAAGGCTGACAAAAAAACAGAGTTAGAAATTCAAAGTGTGATGGCACAGATTTACTTCCATGGCGACACACACACACTAAACTGCAACAAAAAAAGGGTTCTCACACACATGCACACACATAAAAAAATAAAATAAAAATACTTTCACACACCGGGATGCCCATTCCTGAAACTCTCACACACCACTAAAAACTACTGAAACACTGCGATACACACAAATGCGTTCACACACTCCTGAAGCAATTTTTCCCCGTTATATCTTATATGAGATGCACCGGAGAAAGAATAAATACTCAACTCGAGCCCAGTTCGACAAGTTTGCATTAGCCGCCAGTGTGGTATGACTGCTACGAGACATGTTGGGCTCAAGGGTGACTGCTGCCCGTCTCCGGGTCAAATGCTATCCTTGTGCCTTAGATAAGATTGCGATTTGTGAAGATATATCAAGTGAGCTTTTCAGTAAACCAATGGACTCGCCACTCTCACAGGCAACGTGCCATCTGTGCATATTACCCACAAATAATGAATTGATTACTGTACTACTTTAGTATTTGAGTGTACACTAGTATGTGTGAGAGCACTTGGGTTGTGATTGTGACCATCTCATGTGCTGTCTGTCCTCTGCGCTCTCGTCTCTCGTGCTGTCTGTCGCTTTAAGAGGCATTGACGTCGCAGTGGGCGCACTCGATGTGAGCCCTTCATGGCTGCAGGATGCGCTCGGATCCGCATCGCCTGCTGCGTCTTCTCGCCCCGCTGCCAGCGACGAGCCAGCCGCAGCCTCGGTGTCGTCGTCGCCGCGGTCCATGTGAGCCGCACGCTCGGGTCCGACGCTTCTGACACGGTGAGACACGCCGCAAAGCAAACCGCTTTGTAGGACACCTCTGCGGGACTCAGCCTTTTCCCCCTTCTCTCACTTTTGTGCTACGTCCCCGCTGTTGTGACTTAATCGTGATTCCATTCCAGGATGTTGAACCTAATCGCCGCTTTTGGTGCACTTTTTTTTTTGTGTGCCAGCTGCTCGCCTCCGCATTCACAATCACGCGCACGCTTACGTAACACGCTTGCGTATTTCTCGCCATGAACGCAGCGACCACCTGTTGGTCGGTGGATGCTGCTGCTGCTCATATAGCGATGACGGCAATTGTGATCAGCCTTTCTTGACTTCTACTGCGCGACACATGACGTCTATGTGACAGAAGAAAAATCTTAGCTAGGGCACCCCAACAAACAAAAATGTCACCAAAAAAGTAGGAATACTACTCTAATAATGGCCTCGTCTCTATTTGCTCACAAAATAACTTAAAAAAATGGCAAGAAAAGCCATGCCTTATTCTATTGTATTAATGCAAACAAGTTGACTTTATATTTTGGCATCTAGTGGAAGAGCAATGGATTGTACGCTGCTGGCATACAGTAGTGGCATAAATAGATGGACAAAGATATTTGTAAACCATTTTCAGACCAATTAGGTGAAATGTTGACCATTTTCTCGACAGCCCTGATGATCTCTAATGGCACCCTGGATGAGAATCACTGTTTTTGATCAAGCATTTCCAAATAAGAATAATAAGCAAAACAATTTGCAATAAATCATGTATCATTTTATAAAAGTGCCAATAAAACAAACTAATCACTCCTCCCTATACTTTAGCTTTGAGCCAATTCGATGCTCCAACCTCATTGAAGCACTATTACTTTGTAAACATTTTTTTTTTTTTTATGAAATTGTCATTGCCCACTGTCAATGACTTTGCAAAATAAAGCAAGGCTCCACAAAACAATAAGATGCAAATCCATACATTCAATGCAATCAATTCAAATGTATTTGCTCCTTTTCAGAGTTAAGCTCGAAGGACTCTGGGCCTCCCTCACTAAAGGCAGCATGTCCTTAACTCTCACCCCAAGCAGGAAGCCTTCATTAGGACAACGCAGGTACGGTCACGTCCCGCTTGCTTTTACAAATAATGTTGAGGACACTCAATGTTGTTTTTTTTTCACGCCAAGACGCTCAGCGGGAACAAGTGGCAGCAGCGGACGATGCACCCATCCTGGCATGTCCAACACCAGCAACTATCCGCTGAAGGTCAAGACGACAGAGGGAAGCCTCACACCTCGGATGTACCCGAGCACGCCGAGGTACAAAGATGCTCATCCAAAGTGTTTCTTTGTGTATTTGTTGATTATCGTGGAACAACACTTAAATCTCTAATTTTAGGTCAATCGCAACCTATGTTTGGGGGCTATGGCCTGCCGGATGTTGACATTTTGGGGCAAAAGGGGCGTGGCTGCCTTCCTTTTAACCCTTCTATCTCACTAACTACTGGCTTGTCCGTCCGTCCGTCTTCTTCCGCTTATCCGGGGTCGGGTCGCGGGGGCAGCAACTTTAGCAGGGCAGCCCAGACTTCCCTCTCCCCAGCCACTTCAGCCAGCTCATCCGACGGGACCCCAAGGCGTTCCCAGGACAGCCGAGAGACATAGTCTCTCCAGCGTGTCCTGGGTCGTCCCCGGGGCCTCCTGCCGGTAGGACATGCCCGGAACACCTCCCCAGGGAGGCGTCCAGGAGGCATCCGAAGCAGATGCCCGAGCCACCTCAACTGGTTCCTCTCAACGTGGAGGAGCAGCGACTCGACGCTGAGTCCCTCTCGGATGACCGAGCTTCTCACCCTATCTCTAAGGGAGAGCAACTAACTACTGGCTCACTGTTCACAAATGGGTATTTTGTTGCTAATGGCATTCAACAAGGATCTGCAATGGTTTAGAAGATTGGTGCATATTTTAGTAACCTTTTGACCTATAATTGTACCTTGAATTGTGGATCACATGACCTTAACAGAATTTTTCATAAAATGTCATCTCTCGCATGATCTCGAACACATATAGAAGTTTCACAATAAAAAATTGCGATGTTTAGCAGCGATAAGGAGTTAAAGTGTCCATACTTTCAGAGTTTCAATTCAATTTTCAACAAATTTCACCTGATGAACCCCCCCCACACCCCCCTCCTCCCCCTCAGGCGGCAAGCAAAGCATGCCGTGTGTAGTGACAACCATGGGATCAAGCCTCCCGCTCCGGAACAGTACCTCACACCCCTGCAGCAGAAAGAGGTGTGCATACGTCACCTGCGAGCCAGACTGAGGGACAACGTGGAGAGATTACAACACAGGTCAATCTTATCAGTTCATCATTTAGAGACTTTAACTTCAAATTGTCGAAATCCTCAGCATTTTTTTCTTTGTGTTGAATCAAAATGAGACATTTGCAAACATCTGTTTTTACTTTGGGAAACAATGATCAACATTATCCACAATTTTCTGATGGCTGTTAAAGACCCAGTGTGTAGTCCCTAGCGCCATCTAGTGGTCAAAGAATAGCATTAAAATCGCACAGGAGCACGCACATTACGGTGGAGAGACCACATTTCGCAAGCCTAGGACCAATTCTTATTTTGCGCGAGAAAATGAGCATCTCGGCGGGCGACGGTGACTTGGCAGACGTTATGAAGGCCGGCGAGCAACGGCAAAAGACAGAGCGAGCCGAAATTAGCCGGAGATGCTAACAAGAGCGGCTAGCGGGAGTAAAGCCCCGTCCAGACGAAAGTAAAGCCGGCTTCGTTCCTCAAACCAATTCTCGTACACACAGAAGGATTTCAAGACTTGCGTGTGTCCAAAAGAAGACGCTGAGGACGTTTAACGGCTGTAATGTCTATGCCCAGTCTGGAGTGGCGCTGTAGCGCAACCACAGGGAGTTAACGGAAAGCGTAGAAGAAGAATCAGCGAAGAAGACGGACACTTTTTTTTCTAACTTTTTTTGCAATCTACAGAACAAACATGGCTTTGCATGTATCAAAACAACATGAAAAAGACGAGCACAGAAGAAGTGACAATGGCGGGTGATTCAAGTACAACACCGCTTGTTGAAGGTGGGAATAAAGAAGCAAAATATTTTGCCGCATAAGCAAGCGAAGGAGGCTGCGCAAAAGTCCAGTCCAGTCACAAAAACCTGTCCAGTTCCCCATCCACGCCCATCCATTCATGGTTGTCATTTCACCTTTTGTCCTGTTTTTCATTTAAGTTCCACATTTTGCTCTTCAGTCCTGTCTCACTGCTGTCCTTTCCTGCATTTGGGTCAATCATCCCTCAACCACTCACACCCACCATGACATCTAGTAAGGTGAGACGACAGCCATGTCATATAATTAGTGATTACTAGACCTAGGATTACATTACAAAAAATATATGTTTATCGATACAACTCATTTTTTGCATACTATTGACATAAACAGTCGTTTTATTAAATGAATAAATTATTAGGTCACCACTAGATGGCGCTAAGGATCACTGAATGTCCCTTAAAGGACCAAACCAGTAATTAAATCGTCACCAATTTTCACAACTGGCCATTTGAAATGTCCTGGTTTTGGAACAAGATGGATGAAAATAATGCATTTTCCATCTTCTTGGCTTTCGCCACAGGGACTACGAAATCGATGAGTTGAGGACTCAGCTGTACAGGATGCAAGAAGACTGGATCCAAGAGGAATGCCACCGCGTGGAGGCCCAGTTGGCCCTCAAAGAGGCCCGCAAGGAAATTCAGCACCTCCAAGAAGTGGTGGAGTCCGTCAGGCCCAATCTGGGTGTTCGGGAGCAAGACCACGACCACAAGCCATACGCCCGGTCCCAGGACCCGAGGCCCGTTGGGCGATCCCGCTCCTGCGGCTGCTCACCTGCCAGCACTTTGACCCGCAGCAGGCACCTTAGCGCCGAAGCCCCCCAGGCAGAGTCCGGCCGAGCGCCGCGCCACCTGCTGCTGGACGCCACACTCCTCACAGAGCGGCTGCCTCGGCAGGAGGGGACGGCGCCCCCCTTCCCCGCCTGTGACCGGCTGTGCCGAGGGGGCGCCGCCGTGTCCGTCTCGCACTCCTGCCACTCTCTGGGCGGGAGCTGCTACCTCCCTCATCATCACTTGTTCCTGCACTTACCTCAGGAGGAGCCCCCGGAAACCGTCGCCTCAGCCTCCGCTGTGCCCGCCGACCCGATCCCGAGCGATCCGGCGGGGAGGAAGCCGGAGGTGCGCTCGCAGGCATGCAGCCCGACCAGGACCTGGCTTTCCCGTAACGAAAGCACCGCGGAGGAGCTGAGCGTCATTTCGGTGGCGTCGGCGCAGCCTCTCGCCTTTCCCGCGGCTTTACCTACTCCGTCTCCTCTGGAGTTGCCCCACGTTTGCCAACCCCACCCCGCGGAACCCCTCAGGCAGGAAGTCGTCGTCCTGGAGACCGAGGACGCCGCCAAGGAGGAAGCGGGACACGACGAGTCGTCTCAGAGGTGCCACTGGAGTCCGTACTTCCTGGTGGATCTGTTGGCTTTGGCGGTGCCGGTGGTTCCGACCGTGGCGTGGCTGTGTCGCGGGGCGCCTCGGGACATCGCGCCCGTCTATCATATCGGCTCCCTGCTGAGAGGGTGCTGCGCCGTGGCCCTGCACTCGCTCCGTCAGAGAGGGGCCGGTCCGGGACGCGGACAGGCCAGCGTGAATGGAACTCCCATCTGACTTGGCATCTCAACCCTCCTGCCTTCCTCAAACTTAACACCCCCAAAAATACTTCCAAAAACTGGTGTGATTTTCCAGAATGACTTATTTGCACACTGAGAAAAATATTTCTCAACTTACAGTGGACTTCCGCTATTTGCAGGTGACCAGGCCCGATCGCAACTCGCAGCACTTTGTATCTCAAATCTCTATTTGCCATTGAAATTAATGGAAATGCCATGAATCCGTTCCAGCCAGCATATAATACGGACCTACGATATTCATGGAGACAGCGAAGACCTCATAACTCTTCAGCAGTAAGGATAAAGAATACGCCTGTAAGAATTGTGACATTATTTTTCCATTTGTGTTGCTTCATATCATCACTGTATAGTGAAAGCCCCCATGTGCTAATATAGTCAAATTATTTTATTACCTCCACCCCCCGCCTCCTACATCCCCACACACAAATTAATACTACTAAGCTTTTCCCATTTGATTTTTACACAATATCAACAAATTTAAACTGGTGAAAACAGCTTGACACCAATACAGAACATTGGTGCTCTTGAAAGCAACTCATGTCTGAGATGTGTTGCAAAAACTATGTCATGTGTTTCATTATTCAGCTCTTGCAAGTCAAAGCAAAAAAACTAACAAAAAACAATATCTCAAAAACCTCACAGGTCAGGTCACACTCGTATCAGAAGGCATCGCTGTAGTTTAATCATTTTCACACAGCTGAAATGATTCCCAAATCAACAAATCGCAGACATGTATTTTTCTTGACATTTGTGTGATTTTCCCTCTGCAGTGAGTGCATGAAGTCTCAAGTTCTTGGCTGACCTTCGAAAACAAAACCAACAGTGGAGCCGCCGAAATCAAACACAATCTGCAAACGCCCCCGCCACCAATTTTTCTAATCAAACTACAAAGACATTCTAGAATCATCACGTGTTCGGGGTGCATGGCATCGCCTACGTCACATGAAAGCGACGCTCCTCTTGTTGTAATGCATAATTCCAGCCCAGAGGGGGCGCCAACCGGCGTATTGTATTACTTTTGCCTGAGACTAGCAAGCATACAAACCAGAAAGATTGTTAAAGGATTATCAAATAATTCCAAATAAACCTAACAAATCAAATTAAAGCGATCCAAAGTCAAATTATTTTGAATGCGCGGATAACTTCCTTTCACAGAGTAAGACCGCCGTTTTGATTTGTAATTTTGACGTGGCGCGGAATTGTCTATAAGGTCAACAGCATTGAACAAACAACAATGCCAACTCGATTCCATAAACACAAAAGCTTTGCCTTACTTTTGAGAAGACTTCCGTTGGTTTCCACGTGTCCATGCTGCTGCTGTGTCCGGGGATGTGTACTGTACATCTATGGATTGTTTGTTGTGATGTACGTAAAACGTAACATGCATGCAAATTTCAAACAAAACAAACTAGTCTGGCATGGTTGACTTGAATTTTCCGTCCAAACTTTCTTCTGGACACGCGTGCTGCAGCTTTCAGTTCAGTTGTATTGAATTTAAATTTGTATTTTATCTTTTGGAACAGTTTAAAAAAAAATACATATTTTTAGGTTTTTTTTTTTCTTCTTCAGTATTTGCTGAGCTGCCATTTTGCGTAACGTCACAAGTGTCCATTTGACGTTTGAGACCCGTTTTCTAGATTTTGCTCGGATTTGTTTGATTTTGGGGGGCTTTGCTGTTGTGTACCATTTCATTTTTGTAAAGACAAATGATTGTTTGCTATGTATTTTCTTGCTAATGTCATTTCCAGTGGGAGCATTTGTTTATAGATTAGATGTAATATACTTGCAGCAATTACAGGGATTAGTGGGCGATAAAGCGTAGGCGGGGCTAACGTCTTTTGCCATGGAAATACTTGACCAACGTGTGCGTGGAATGAAAGTTATTTAAGATCTTGTGAGCCGTGAATGGTTTGGTTGAAAACATTTTTAAGATAACGTCTTGGTTCTATTTTTGAATATTTATGGAATGGCTCTGCGAGTTAGGAAAAAACAGAGGTCACATTAGCGATAGTGTTTTTTGTGTAGTTGTTTAGCAAATCCTAACCACGTAAGAAGTGATGTACAGAAAAACAAAAATATTTTGGTTTTCAGGAGTACCACAAACGGAATCTTTTTGGGTTGAAAGGATTTAAATGTACAGTATTAACCTGCAAATGTACGATTCCTCCTTAAATCTCATCTGTTATATTCCAACCAAGCAATGAGACTTGTACTGACTTTTACTCTTTTATTGTGAAGAGTAAGGAACAGACTGTAACATCCAGAGCTTGTAACACACAACTCCTTGAAATAAACGCAATCACAAATCGCAAAGGTGCCTCATGGGGGGAAATTTTCATGCAACAAACCTTTTACCACAAGCTTCTTCTTTCCCCCCCCCCCCCAGTACATTTTCCCCACATTTTGTTTTACAAGCAACCATCGAGACGTGAAAAACAAAAACAACATCCAGCTGTGAGTGTCTGAGCACTAAAATCATCGGGCGCTCGCTCATAAACAAATGTCGCTGGCAACAATTGTGGCTGGAGGCGGCTCCGTTCGTGTGCTTGATGTCGCCCGATGACTAAGCGCCGCGGCCGTTCGTACAAACAGCTCCACGTCACAATTCTTTTTGTAGAAAACGCATGATTAATTAAGACTCGTCGCAGAAAGGCCGCAGAAATGCGAGGAATGAGACTGATTCCGTACTTGTACAAAAAAAAAAAAAAAAAAACGTGATGTCGTAAATATTGAAAATGTCATAAAACCAAAACATGAAAATACATTGCAGCATGTCTAAAATAGGTAGGATGGGATGAGCTAGGACCGAGTAGAAGGTCAAAGGTCAAAAGAAATGGTATGCAAATGTAAAGTGGACAAGTGAGAGTAGACAAGTGAAGGTATCGACATAGTAGGTCCTATGCAGGAGTCGTCTGGATTTTCTTCCATTTTCCCATGATAGGATTTGACCTGCCGTCAAAACAACAGCAGCGCGTTACAGAATGTACAAAAAAAAAAAAAAAAGGCATTTGATTGGTCAGATTTTTGTTGAAAATTTATAACAAATAACAAAACACGACTTGTTCATCAGCGACTTATAATGACAGACAGACCAAATATTGTAAGAGATCTTCTATTAGAAGGCAGAAAGTAAATAATTGACGTGCATTTTGTTTGGCGCCGTGCGGTGAGATTTTTCAAACTTAAAGCAACACTAAGGAACTTTCAGTTTATGTTGATTATGGCGGGCCCATATGGACAAAAGCGGTAATGTTATGCCTGAAGGAAGACCACATTTCCCATGAGGACAAGCGCACGTGGTAATTTATTTTTTATTTTTTGCTTACGCCGGTCAAATTGACTTTTTTGTAACAAATGGGGAAAGAGGGAAGTGACGTATGCCATAAAGGAGTCAACACATTTGTAGTTTTTTGTGTGGCAGTGTTCCTACCATCCTCCTCAAAGTTGCTTAATGCCAGTAAAAATGATACAGACCAAATCAGGCCATGGCAACGGTATCATTCAACTAGTTTTAAGTCAATGTTTCAACGGAAGAGTTATGAAAATATTTTGTTATGGTTCAAAAGTTCTTAAGTGCTACTTTAAAAGGTCCATACTTTTTTATGCAAATGCAACAGATTTTTTTCCCAGTTTTTTTCCGTCAGTCTAATTTTGCATTATACACACACAAAAAAAAAAAAATCTGCATATTCAAGTTTGGCCACGGACTCAATACTGGCCGTAGCAAGAAGTGAAGCAACTAGCGGCCATCTTGCGTTGCCACTTACTAAGCTCGCTTAACTTGAATACATAAAGGAACCCCCCTCCATTTGGGATTTTTAGCAAAAGTCGTTTTGCTAATTCAGTACACCAATAGTAGCAAGATTGCGTGCCAAAACGCCGAGTCTGATTGGAATGGCCACTTGGACTTGTTCCCAAAAATGTCCACTGGCAATCCCCGTCTCGTGATTATGCAGTCGGGAATGAAAGAATTTTTGAAAATAGAGAAACTGCAAAATGGCAGCAAATGTGTCCTCAATCCAAATGGGCCAGATAGAAAAAACACTTCTGTGCCCGCGGGCCGTAGGTTTGACACCCCTTAACTTCACATCCACAGTAATACGCAATTGATGTTACTCGGAACGAAATACAAAGGCAAACATTTTTGGAGTGTGAATTTTGCCGGTGTGGGATCGCGCTCAAGTCTCACCCTGGCAAGTTGAGTGGAAGGAAGCAAAGCGGCGGCGATGCTTCAGGCCTCCAACCCCAGCAGCTCCACGTCGAAGGTGAGCGTGGCGTTGGGGGGGATGACGCCCGGGTGACCCTTGCTGCCGTACGCGTAGTCCGGCGAGCAGATCAGCTTGGCCCGCTGGCCGACGCTCATCTGCGGAACCGCGGCAGGAGGTGACGCGCGGGTTTGAGAGGGAGAAAGTCCCCGCTGCGTTCCGCTCCTCACCTGAGCGACGCCTTCTTCCCAGCCGCGGATGACCTCCTGGTGTCCCATCTTGAACTTGAACGGCTTCCCTCGGCCCCTGGACGAGTCAAACACTTTCCCGTCTTGCAGCGTTCCTGACCACAGGGAGGGTGTTGCACGTCACACTCGGACCAAAAACGACACAGGTGCCACAACACGGCTTTGACGTCAACGACATTTTGCATTGTTTCAGCCATAAAGGAATTTGTCAATTGCACTTGCCAAGACATTACACTAGGGGTGAGAATCTTTCAATGTCTCACTATTAGATGCCGATTTTTGGGTCTGCGATTCGATTCAGAATCGATTTTCGATTAAGGACGATTTTTACTTCAAAATGATTTGACTGACAATGATTTTTGCTTCAAGGTGTGCAAGGAATCGTAATGATCTACTCCAGTCTGATTTGCTAATGCTAATTAACTTGCTACTCGCGGCACTTTTATCACTCAAAAGAACGTCTCCACACTGCAAAAACAAAAACAAAAACCTTTTATTGTAATAACTTGATCGTGACTTTTCCCTTCTACTCTCGAACGTGGCTACAACTTAACAGTGTATTAGACCGCGTGGAACCACACTGCCACTCAGTGGCCAAACCGGGTACAACATGAACAGCGCTCCAAATAAAAGCACATACAGACAAGACAGTATCAAATAATTTAAATAAAATCGATTTTGGGACATTTAAAATCGATTGTGAATCGTACTAAATGAGAAACGCGATTCTTATGAGAATAGATTTTTTGGCACACCCCCACGTTACACCAAGGTAAACAGTTTTTTTTTTTACTTTACTGTTTGAATGACTCAAGTTCTGCTTAATTTACCTGTTCAGTGTTACTATTTTGGCCCGAGATGTCCTTGCTGATTTACTTCAAAGTGTTTGATTGCCAGCTTTTCTTTTTTTTAAGTTGACTTAACTTTTGTTTTTGCGTTTGCAGACAACAAAATACAATTTGTAGTGAAATGTACATCTGGTGTGATTGTCACGTTTTAGTGGATATTTTGCACCTTTTCAAATGCACCAAAGGCGCCTTATACTTCTTTGAATGTCTACAAGTCAATTACTGCTTAATTCTTCCATAAATATGGGAAACAAAAGGGATCGTTTAACACTCCTGACTGGTCGCAAGGTACATAGAACGGGATTCAAACCCGCACTTTTAGGGTGACCAATGCCACGAGCTAGTAAATATTCATTGACGCAGAATTGTTCTTGTAGTTCACGTGCAATTCACGGCAAAATAGCGTACATAGCGTAAAGTACATTTATTCATTCATGCTCATGTATTGTTGTCTTTTAGTGAGATCAAAATTGTTTCACGTAATTACATAAATTTCTCTCTTTTCTTTAATGGACAACAAAAACACTGTATTGTAATCACAAATAAAAAGGACATTTAAACGTACCATAATTGACCGCTTGGCTACGCAAATGGAAACATCTTGCAAACGGACCCCTCCGAATTTTTATTCAAGATCCCCTTTTGACGTTACGTTCTCGCCGATTACACACTGACATGGTTTCACGGTTCTATCAGCCCCTCTGAGAACAAGTTTGACAAAACTGATTTATTTGGGGAGGGGGAATGAAGCTAGTTAGCCGATTAGCTAAAGTTAGCCGCCTAGCTCGAAGGGGCCCGGATGGGGAAAAAAAAAAAAAGCCAAGCTCCAGCTAACTCACCCAAACCGTGAAAAAAAAAAACTAATGGCATTGTCGATTAAACGTGCTAGCGTTAAAAACACATATAAAAAACTAATCGTTTGCTTTGGTGAGTGTTTGGGACGCAGAATGACTTAGCGCTTGACCACTAGCCAAAGGGAAAGAGGAAATCCCCACCATTCCAAATAAAAAGGAAACAAACAGCCCAGTTCGTGACAAAAGGACATCCACCACGTCGAAAGCAAACATGGTGTTACCAAAAAAAAAAAAAAAAAAAGCTGAATGGTGAAGTTTGACGCTGTTGTACTCACCGATATAGTGCACCACGACGCGTTGCCCCTTCTTTGGAAACGTCTGCCCTGCACGCACGCACACACACACACATACATACATACATACATACACACGAAACAGCAGCACCGTTGGTACTACGGACCTCAACAACCAAAAACGAACCGCTTGGAAAAGCAGACGAGGCGAGCTCGACCCACCGTCGCCTTCCTTGGTGGTTTCAATTTGCACTCCCATCTTCGCGAGTCCTCACGCAGCCGTTCTGGGTCCACCACCGTACGGAAAGCGGAAGCGGGGGGAGGCACGCTGCCGGACGGCCCCATACGTGCGGAACACGCACGCGCGCGTACACAACCTGAAAACTACATATAAAAAATAAAAAAAAAGAACAAAAAAAGGACATGGCGGGGCTCAGAGAAACTTAGTGAGGAAAAGCGCTCAATGGGCGTTCATTTACACCAATTGGGATGAATGGCAGCATATCCACCCCGGACACCCCGCGAACCAGATTGACCCTCAGAGGCTTCCATATTTCACAATTTATTCAAATCATTTTTCGACTTCCAATTTTTCCGCTAAAAACTGCGTGGGAACTATTTTTTCCACATTACAGTGTTCCCTCGCTATAACGCGGTTCACTTTTCGTCGCCTCGCTATTCTGCGGATTTTTTTAGTGCAATTTTGCGTGCATTATTTATTTTTTTTACAGTAATGTATCTCATTTATAAAATTTATGAAGGTTTGAACATTGAGAATGTTTAAACAACAGAGAAATGTGAGAAAATGTAAATGGCTCAATGAGAAAAGTGTATAAACTGTGTGGTGAGGGTTTTTTAGAGCCTTAAAGCGTTTATAATAAATGTAAAACATAAAGCAAACTACTTCGCAGATTTCATTTATTGCGGGTTCATTTTTGGGAACCTAACCCCAGCAGAAAACGAGGGAACACTTTACACTCACTTCCGTTTTAACGATTCCACAACCTTCTCAAACCAGTGCACACATTTGACAAATTTACTTCCTTTAATATTTCTACACCAATGTGAGTCATTCCAATTTTCAATGTGCATCTCTTTAAGTCGTTCGCCTGCAAGATGAATTCTCACAAGATTTGTGAGTCCACAAACCTTCAAGAATCCATCTTGTGACCCGAGCCCGCTGATTCTCTCACAGAATTGCTCACAGTTTTCATCCTGAACAAAGAACACTAACAGCGAGAGGTGCTTCATGCATTTTTAGCCGGTAAAGATGTTTGTGTTTTTTTTTTTTTTAAACTACAACAACAATATTTTCATCAGCTGCTGTGATTGGTCCAAACAAAAGTTTGGTAGACTGTACTAGTTAACGTATTGCCCAATCAGCTTGAAGTATTGTACTACCCCCGATTGGCCTGTGAGAGGCAGCAGTGTGCCTCAGCACATCAAGGGGATTTCACAAAGAAGAAACGAGGTGGAGTGGATGAAGCTAGGCTAGTTGTTAGCTTATCTGCTAAATAATATGTTACAAGTCAGTCAGAACTAAGTCCAAGCGATATTTTGGGAAAGGGGCTGCACTTTTAAAGAAAAGAAAAAAAAGACGTACCCCCGAAATTTATGACATAACACGAGGCAGCATAAATCCACAGGACATATCAGACGGCATTGTTAAGAAAAGAAAAGAATTAGTCAAGCACAATAATTTTAAGCAGTGTGTCTGTCAGGTCACATAACGTCAAAACACTGAAAACAAGCATTTGAACCGTTAAAGATAAAGATAGGAAGCCAAATAAGCCTTTTTTTTTTTTTAATCTGCCATCTTGATTCTGGTCACACTCTTGCTGTTTTTTTTTCCATTATCAGCTCCGTTGCTCTTTCAACAGCCGTTCTGACATCACGACACCAAGACCAAGCCTGATGATCGATCAACAGCAGCTTTAAACAGGAAGTGGAATTTTACAAGGATGAAACTGTAAACACGTTTTACATCAGTTTAATGGCCATTGAGCTGCTCCGTCTTGTGTACCAGCCTTGTCCAGCTGGGGGCAGTATCAGACAGACTGTGTGTTACATTCTACTTTTGATGAATGGTCAACGTTTTTTGTGTGTGGGGGGGGGGGGCACCAAAAGCTTTGGGGCTTGGCAAGCCGAAAAAGGTTTGGAAGCGTTGCAGTAGAAACTGTTCTCTTTCCAGGAAGGAACACGCTCAGAGACTCATTTGGAAAATTATGACACTGATGATACACTCAAAGGAAAACAAAACATCGAGCCGTTTTCTTTTAACAGTTGCCATGGCAACAACTGCCAGCAATGAGGCACCATAATCGGTGGCGTGATGAGTGCTGTACATTTTTCGGGAATCTGAACTGAAAGAGTCTGTCAAGTGAATTGAGAGATTTGTTACCAAATACATCTTATG
Source organism: Vanacampus margaritifer (assembly GCF_051991255.1). Taxonomy (NCBI): domain Eukaryota; kingdom Metazoa; phylum Chordata; class Actinopteri; order Syngnathiformes; family Syngnathidae; genus Vanacampus; species Vanacampus margaritifer. Next base: position 8,838,932 of record NC_135432.1, on the reverse strand, counting down.
TTGGAAGAACATTCTGAAAATGTCCAGACTGAGACAGATATTACATAAAACTTTTTTCAACATTCGTTTTTCTTTTTTGGGTGTTGCTAAAACGGGCCGCATGTGCATGACGCACACTGATGGATAAATCACCTAATGCATCCTCCCTTCAGATAGTCCACTGGCGTAGTCGCATTAGAGTGCCTCATTGTTGCGGCGTGGAAAACGAGCAGGTGGGATATATATTCCAGCGACCCAAGAGATACATTTTAATTTTGTGTAGACGCAAGAAAGATGCTAACTGATGTAGCATCATTGTTCCATGTCACAGTGTTGAGCAGGACAGAAGAATTTGAGAGTGGAGAGAATAAAATTATTATTTTGGTTTTTAAATTTACGAATGCGCCCCTGCACCCGAACGTCACCGTGAACTTTGCCAACCAGACGCGCTCGCCCCTTAACACAAAGGTTATTTGGCACCTGCGCTTGTTCCCGAGTCTTGAATCCGACACCGGAATGTGGTTGGACAACTCTTCAGGTGTACTTTTACTCGGCCCACATCTTCACGCGATGAAATTATCACGAGTTTGACAATATCTTGGGAAAACAGGATTGCATTTTCAGAGTTCAACTGTTTATTTCACAACTTACCAATGTAAAACTCAACACTGATGCACTAAACTGTCATTGCAACGGTTTGGCAGTTTGAATCCTGCACATACAACATTTGAAAAACTCAACATGACCAGGACTGATCAGATAAAAAAAAAAGGAAAAAAAAAGGACCATTTAGAACACCATTGTCCAAATAAGCTATCAGTAAATTACAAGTGTATAAATAAACTGTCACAGGTGATAGCTCGTCATGCACAAAAATAATCACCAGGAAACAGCTGTGCTTAATGACAGAAACAAAAGATAACGGAAAGCATTTTAGTGCCATTCACAAGCTCGGCGTGAGGAAACAAAACAAAACAAAAAACAATAGCCGACGATGACTTTGAACTTTCGTCCGCCGGTATTTCAACGTCCACTGGGCGGTGACCAACAAAAACAAAACAAAAAATCACAAATAAAGCCTTGAGCAGCCCCCCCCCCGCCCCCCTAAAATGGCCGCCTTACTCTTTCATTTCGGGATTTTGACACTTTCGACATGTCCACGGAATTTTCTGTCAACAAAAATTTAAAAAAACAGGAACATTTCCGACAATCCTCGTGGAAATGTGTTGGCGCTCACTTTGCCTGCCGCAGCCCGTAAAGCCACTTGATCACCCTGGCGTTCCTCTCAATGACCGAGACGCCGTAGGGAACGCGCTCGTCGGCCTCCTCGTCCCCACCGTCGTCGTCGTCGTCGTCCCGCCCGCCGGAAGCGCCGCACTCCGAGCCCGGGGCGCTGACGCTGCGGAAGCGGGCCAGAGACACCATGTCGGAGGCCGAGCCGGAAAACTCCCGCAGTTCCGCCGGGTCCAAACCGCACAGGTTGAAGAAGCGCTCCAGCTCCGTCCCGGCTCGGGAAAACTGCTCGCTCATGTCCGATTTGGAGCGGGTCAGGGACGGACGCTTCCTGATGAGGGGGGAGCCGGATAGAGGGGTGAGCGCCGGGGAGGGAGGGGGCAAATCCAGGAAGACGGGAAAGGGAGACGTAGGAGGGTTTTCCGGTTTGGGTGTGGCGGCGACGGGTTTCAGGGGAGACGGCGCGGCCTTTGCACGGAGGAGGAGGTGCGAAATAAGCGGGCGGAGCGGAAACTGCGGGTGTGACGGGAGCGGCTGAAGCGGCTGTCGGATGAAGAGAGGCGGCCTGCGTGAGGTCCTCGCCGGGCTGGCTTGGGGTATGACGTCCACTCGGCGCACCGCCCCCGCCGTCTGAGATCCCGGACTTTCCACCTGGGTCGCCTTCGGTCTCACCTAGCGATTACAATCATCGTAATTAATTGCATTAACTCCATAGTTGAAGGCTGTCCGACATTTTTTCCGACATTTAAAGCTCAAGTAAGCCTCGACCAGCAGCCAACCAGGAGCGAGCGTGAAAACCAGCCCACCAATCCGGAACATGGGTTCGCACTGCCAAATTTGCATACGCAGACAACACGCGGGAATCAAACTCCTCTAACACTTCCGCAGAAACTGCCCACCAATCAGGAGCTGGCGTTTGCACGGCCAAATTTGTCGTATGCCTTTGATAGTTTGCCAGCCAATTGGTTCGAATTTTTAAAGCGAATTTACTGAAAATGTGCAAAAAACGGAGATGCGACTTCTGTCCGTTTCCATCTGTTCTTCTTTTGCGAATATTGAGAGGGGACTCCACCGCTGTAGGTGGCGCTATACACCATAGAGATGTGATTCGCCAGTAATTAAAAAGAAGAAGATGACCAGGAAGAGACTGCGCCTTGCGATGACGTCGTACGACTTTCCTTTTGTAATTCTTGATAAAGCGTTTCTTTGCTGTTAGGGTAACCCTAACCCTCTAAAATAATATTAATATTCGCTTCTTTAATTAATTCCATAAAGATTTCTGTTTCGTCGTCCCCCCAAACATACCTCACTCTATCGTCCAACATTGCTTTGGGACTGCAAACGTACGTGTGACGTCATAGTCGGTCAAAAACGTCTTGCCAGCGGTTATTCCCTGAAACCTGTTTCTGTCGCCAAAATTCACATTTTCCTTTTTCCTTCAAAACCCACCCTCTTTAAGCGTTAAAACTTTTTTTGCGAAATTTGGGCCCTTTTTTGAATTTCTGGAGTTTTATTTTCATATTTCTTGAAAATTCCAATAAAAATGGTTGGATGGAAACCCAACTATTTTCTCAATTGTAAACTACAAGTCAGCAATGCCTACAAATAAATATTTTGATCACATTAACTCATTTGCTCCCCAAAACGTACAAATACGTTCTATTTAAAATGTTTTAAGTGTCCCAAAGACGTATTTATACTTTTTAATGTTTTTTTTATGCTACAGCATACAGAAAGCTTTGATGCAGCCTCTCAACTGAAAAGAACGGTTGAAGAAATGGTAGTTATTACAAAAACGTCCAGCAGTTGGCAGCATAGTATAAGAGATCAACCAGGGCCATGTTGCAAAAAAGCTTCCCCCCCCCCCCAGTGTTTTCAATAGGTTTGTGAATAATGACAAAACTTGAGTATATTCTAATGCTAATTGCTGCAAAACGGAAACAGATACAAATATACTTTTTTTTCCCTGATGAAAGAAGAGAACACAATATTCTGTGGGCCTTGCAAAATCTGTCAAAATCCAGTAAAACAGCCGGGAGCGAAGGGGATTGCTTCTGTGAAAATGTCTGGGAGTGAATGAGTTAATTATTGCTAAATTGTGTTACAGTAACTCCTTTATACAAAGTCGTTTGTAAAATCAAGCATGAACAAGCACTTAAATGTTTAATGCTTCTTAATGTCATTTAAGGTCTTAATGTGAGCAAAACCCATTTTATGACCTTTTCAAGCTTTTTTTTATTGACCCGAGGAAACCCTCTCATCTACTACCAGCATCACGCAACATTTCAAACAAGAACAAATAAAATTCTGCACCTCTTGTGTAAGAAATGTCAAACGTAAAGGGAGCTGTTAAACGTTTTTAAAAGTTGAGTTGAGTCACCTTGGCGGGACCGGAGGAGTGAGGATGGGACGGCAGTTGTGGCAGGTCCGTTTTGTGCGGAGTCAGCAGAGGGGCGGCGTCAACGGACTCCGCGCTTGCAACGCTTGCAACGCTGACGTCGCTGATCAGGCTGCTCAGATGTTCCAGGTCCAACTGGACGGCGTCCTGCTTGCTCTTGGGCTGGCCGGGCGTCTTCTTGGCGGGCCTGAGCGCGGTGGCGACGGGGCTGAGCAGAGGTTTGCGCACGTTGGCAGGTCTGAGCGGCTGCTGCTTGGAGAGCGCCACCTGACTCTTCACGTACTTGGCCTTGTCCGCTTCCAGCCGCTCCACGGCGCTCTGCTTGGGTCGGACGGCCGAGGGCGGACTTTGCCGGTAGAATTCGGGACCCACCGGGCCCTTGGGCCGCAGGCGGGGAAAGGTCGCCGATGCGGCGGTCCGCGCCGGCTGCTGGACGGCCTCCACCGGCATTTTGGATCTGCTTTGCCGATTACAAGCTGCAATTGGCTTTAGAGGTCGAGCGAGGTTTTCCTCTTTTTGTTGCGCTGGTTCATTGCTAGCTCTGTTTTCTTGATGACCTGCGCAAGAGAGACCAAATCAAACCAAGACAAAACTAGCAGTTGAAAGACATTTAGAAAATATCAATAATATATATTCTAATTAGGGGTGGGAATCTTTGAATGTCTCACGATTCGATTCCGATTTTTGGGTCTGCGATTCGATTCAGAATCGATCTTCGATTAAGAACGATTTTTTTTCTAAATGATCGGCAATGATTTTTGCTTCAATCTATAGATGTAATGATTTACTCCAGTCTGACTCGCTAATGCTAATTAGCGCGCTACTGGCGGCACTTTTATCACTCAAAAGAACGGCTCCGCGCTGAAAAAAAAAACTACTTTTATTGAAATAACTTGATTGTGACTTTCCTTCTACTCTCTAATGTGGCGACAACTTAACAGTGTATTAGGCCGCGAGGAGCCACACTGCCCCTCAGTGGCCAAACCAGGAACAACATGACAGCAGGCACACACAGACAAAGGCAAGACAGTATAAAATAATTTAATTAAAATCGATTTTGGGACATTTAAAATCGATTCGTAATCGTACTAAATGAGAATCGATTTTTTGGCACACCCCTAATTCTAATATATAATAATAATAATAATATCTTCGGTAGGCCTACTAGTTAATGCAAAGGCCTTAAACACATTTAAACAAATTTCCTTTAATTACGTTATAATATTCATTGATTTGAAGACATGGATCATTTTCCAAAGTTATCAACAAAGATCCCTGCATTGTCATTTGCTGTATAATTAAAACAAAGGTTACCCCGCTAGCTCATGTCAGCTCCACAGCAAGCTGACCACTTAAGCAATTCAAATCGCACATCAGCATGATTTATCTGAGCAACAGAAAACGCAACCAAGATTTTTGTGTAGCGCATTTCGTACACAAGGTAACTCAACGTGCTTCACATACAATTAAACGCTGCTTCACCTTGTTTACTTGGAATGCCGAGTTCCATTCATTGACCCAAGTCCCTCATTGATCAATGTCCGAATTTCCACCAAGTCTGTTCTTGAATCAACTCATCTGTTGAAATTTCGCTCAGCTCAAATCAACCCTTCCACTTGAGCTAGTCTTTTTAATCTGCACGTGCACTCAAGTAAAGAATGTCAATACTTTCGCCATCTGATTATGTTGCGGGGGACACAAAATAAGCACGCACACCTGAAGCCTCTCCGGCTGACGAGGTGAACACAACACAGGTGCTTCCCCTTCAGATGTGCTTTCAAATCAAACCATCTGCTCCTTGCCACTCACATTCTGCACATTGTTGCCATGCCAGATCCTCTGCTGGAGCCGTTTGACTTTTAACACAGTGACATTCTTTTGCACTTTTACATTCACCTCTACACTAGAACTATCTTGCTATCTCTTCGGTGTCTCACACGACAAGTACAGTCGGCCATAAAAAAATAAAAAATAAAAAAAAAGAGTTTACGCGTCAAGAGACAAACAAAGGAAGCAAATAGACTCACATAACGACATATAAACTAAACGACGGATTTTACACCCACAACAAACGTCCTACATTTACTGTATTGTAGACTCGGGGCATGCGCAGGCTTGCCCTAAGCAACTCAACAATTCCTCCGACGCCGAAAAACGAATGACGAGAGAGAGTTTGTTTGATAAATAAAGTCCTCACCTGGACGTAAAGAAAGTTCTCGTTTCGTTTCCACCGGCGTTCGTGCTGTCGTCTTGCGAGCTGCCCACACTAAAAAGAAACGACGGCATCAAACATTTGGAGCAACGCCACCAGTCTAACCTGCGCGACAACTGCTGCGTTCTGGCTCAGGCACCGCCCACTTTTTGCTGATTGGTCCATCTCAAATGAAACCCGGAAAAAAGCGCGTCAGCTACCTGCCTTCAAACGACTCCAACTCAAACTGTAAACCTTCCTTTCAAGGATTTATGGCTGATTTTAAGTGTTTTTTTTGTGTGTATGCTTGAGGAAGCGCGAAAGAAACAAATATGCAAGGAAAATAAGTGCCAATATGAAGTAGTATTTATTGTTTAGATTTTTGATGTATACGCTCCTCTTTTATTTTAAGTGACGTGATGTGCAAGAATCCCCAGTTTTTGTTTATTCTGATATTATTTGTTGTTTAAATTGTTGCCATGTTTAGGCGTTGCATCCTCTTGAAGTGTATGTTAATAGAAATGTTAAAGTGAGAGAAAAGAATGTAAAAAACAAAAGCGCCTCGAACTCGTTAAATGCCTAGATTGTTTGTGATTGTATATTTGTTCAACAACAAAAAAGTGCCTTGAATTCATTTATTTTCGCCGCAACATTTATCACACTTACCCCCCCCCCCCCCACACACACACACAAATTGACACTATATTTAAAAAAATCAGTTTCAAATTCAACATAGAATTTTGGGATGATAAAATCATAAATCAGTAACTCAAACTCTGACATTCTACAATTAAATCTAAAGTAGTGTCAGTTTTTTTTTAAAAACAGAAATTACTTTGTTGAATATTCAAGGTTCAAGATATCAAAATGAATTTCTTTTGTACTGATTTTTCTCATGAGCGAGCTATATGGTTGTTTTATAGTATTTAAATTGATTGGTTACAACAGCCATTAAGAACAGATGAATAAAGCCAATTTTTTTTACAGGATAAATAATTCTATTTTACTTATCCTAACATGCATGTTTTTGGAATATGAGAACAAGCCAGGGTACCTGGAGAAACCCCACCCAAGTACAGGTCTCCATGCTTGCTTGCATGGCTTCTCTCCGGGTAGGTAGAACTCCAAACACCTAAACAGGTAACTCTTATCCAATGGCTTAATCTCTTGAATGAGATCACAATTGTACTAACAAAAAAAAACAATCATGACGAATGCTAATAATGATTTTTTTGGGGGGGATTGATTCATCTGATTAAAAAAAAAAAAAAACATCAAAATTTCCATCAGTTTATTATACAAAAGCAGGACGTTCAAAATGAAACAGTGTAGAAAATTCACAAAAATTATGATTCAGTTACTGGTTTGGTGTGTAACGCGCAGTGCTATAGAAAGTAGGAGGGGACGCCACATTGCATACAGGCTGGACTCTATAGTTGGCTGCAGGTTACAAAGTACGAGCTTTGGGGTAATTGTTGTTGGTGATCGGCAATGAAAGCCAGATAAACATACGCTGATCACGTACTATTTCAGGCCAATTCGATTGATCGGCGCACCACAGTTTTTTTCTTTTCTTTAAAAAAAAAAAAGTGTAATATATTCTTGTCTGTGCATAACAATGGCACTAATAATGACTTTGTCCAAAAATATACAGCTCCCGCCACAAAAAACAGCTCTTTTTTTGGGTTTTAAAAGCATTCGTGCAAATAAACACATTATGATGTCAGTATTTTGTTAAATAATGCAAAAAATGTTGATTTTTACATCAACATACAGTACTGTATACCTATAAATAGCAAAATCAGAAGAACTGATTTTTTTTGGTGCCTTTTCTGATGACTGGCGTCAGGGAGCCATGCTTGTGTGGCTTTTCTCCTAACCTGCAGACAAAGATTCAAACCCCAAACCTCAGAAGCGTGAAGCGTCAAGAGACCGAGCAATTTTTATCTTTATCCGTAGCACCGAGACTGTGAGGACGCTTGCGTCTGAAACTGTCCCTCACTCCCCATCGAGGCGGCTGCTCCTCTTCTTCTTCTGCTCGTCTTTCAGCTGGATCCCTCCGCAGCTGCGGCGGCAGCGGGATGGGCTGCCCCAGGAAGAAGCCCTCCTGCTCAGAGTCGGACGAAGACGAGCACGTGGAGCACGAGTCTTCGTGCCCGCGCCGGCCCGACCTCGACTGCAGGACGGGCGAGGGGGCGTGGCTTTCTCTCTCGCCTCGACCCTCCGCTGTGTCCAAGCGAGGGCGTTCGACCTGCCAACGACCGGCTGAGGTCGGGGGGAGGCCGGAGGGGTCGGGTGAAACGCGGTAACGACTCCGTTTCTGGTAAGAGCCGTCTGGTCAACACGAAGAAACACAGACAAAGAAATGTACTCAGAGTGAATAATATGAATGTTAAAGATTGAAAACATACCAGTGAAGTTAAAAACTGGCAGTAAAACTATTAATTAATTTATTTATTTTTTAAAAATCTGATCAGTAGAGATTGCCACCTATAAAAGTAAATCTGGAAGGTACACCCCGCGCCAAACGGCATCTTACCCAGCAGATCCATCTCTGGTGGGATTCCTTTCTGCAGATGCAGCCTGCGTCCGAACCCTCCTTCCACCTCGTCTTCCTCCTGAGGGCTGTCGTCATTTTCTTGCGGCTCCTCCCGCTGCTCCTCTTCCTCATCCTCCTCGACAGAGTAGCTGCTGCTGATCGGTTCTCGGAAGCTGACCCTCGCCGCCCCGCTTCGAGAAAGCGGGGGCGGCGAGCTGGGCGGGCCGTCCTCTGGCTGGGGGGCGGTCCAAGTGGATGAGTCCTGCACCGTGAGGTCTCGAGATTTGACGGGGAGCGGAGGGGGTTCGGGATATGCGTCGGTGTCTAACGTCGTCGTCTGGAGAGCGTCTGGACGAGAAAATCAGACGAGGCTTCAAACAAATATTTGTGAGTGACGACTTGCCGTGCTTAACGATGATCACCTTTCATGACTTTATTGTTTTTTTCCACCCAATTCCTACAGTCTTGACCGGTTGAAGTTCCTCTAGAACAGAGACTTGGCGGAGGATGTGCGGAATGTCCATTTAAAAGGTCGCCAGCAGGTGGTTTGATCTTGCCGTCGTCTGGCAGCAAAGTGTAATGTGGAAGGTTGCGGGGCCAAGAGTGCCTGAGGCCGCTTCCTCGATGGATGTGCGGGAGCGGTGAATAGGAGCCTCTTGGATGACCAACATCAACAGGGGAACCGACTCCGTTTTCACCTGGAGTCGAACAGCTGACACCTAAGAAAAAAAATGTGAACATCAAGGAATCGACCTGATTATTTTCTTTTCGGTTTAGCACTACGTTGAAAGCTTCAATAGCCTCAAGGCTTTAATACTTAATACCAATAATGGGGTTTACGCCCTCTAGTGGTTGTAACGGGGAACCGCATTGCAGTCTCTGGCGTGGCCGGGCCGGCCCGCCGCGTGTTTGCTGAAAAGGTCGGCTGTGGAGGGCCGAGTCGCAGGAGTCCGAGTTGTCGGGGTCCTCCCCGAGCGAACAGGCCCTGGAGCAGAAGATGAGACCCCGTCGGGGCAGGAAGGGGCGACCCAGCAGAGGCAGGCGGCAACGGGCGCAGCAGAAACAAAACTCGGCCGCGTGCCAGCGTTGACCCTCGTACGTCATCTGGCTCTGGCCGATGCCTGCAATGGTATTTTGGTCATTTGGGGGAGCAAGAAAAAAAAAAAAATGGAAACACACAGATAGGTTTGGATTTGCTTCTAGGGCACAGTCATTGCTATTTATCAGTTACAGAAAAAATGAATACATTGCTACTTTGACGATACTCTTAACTTAAATCATCTTTCCCTACTGCAAAGAATGGAAATTCCATTCCAGCACCCAACTAAAAAAAAACACACAAACTTCTACAGTACATTTGGCACGCTGCACCATGCTAAGTGCAGTGTGAAAAGGCCTTTAATGTTCAGTAGAGCAACGAAATGTCCGGACAACAAGGCGTTGCGGTTTTCACATGTCTGTGCCGGACTAAATGTCTGAAAATAAGATGGCGGTGGATGAGAATAGCGATTAGCTTTGTTAGCTTCGGCTAGTCCGATCACATCCACTCTTAAAGGGAAGTCGACCTCCCAAAGATTCTTGACAATAATATGTTCTATGCAGCGCCCACTAGTCTAAATACGATATTCTGGTTAATATTGTGTTTGTGGAATATGAATTTAGCAGCCAGATCCACCCATTTTTTTTATCCATCTGAGGGGGCGGCCATTTTGCCTCTTGCTGTCAAACTGAAGATGACATCACAGTTGCTCAGGTAACAACCAATCACAGCTCAGCTTCAGAAAACAAGTAAGCTGTGATTGGTCGTTGCCCTGAGCAACTGTGATGTCATCATCAGTCGACAGCAAATGGCCGATCCCTCAGATGGATAAAAACGGCGGGATTTTGCTTCATAACGCATATTCCACAAATGTAATATTAACTCATTCACTGCCATTGACGGCTATAGATGTCAAAAATCCATTAGAACTATTTATATTAGTTTAACATTTGTTTCCAGTTTTGTTAAGTTTTTGTTGTTGTTGAGTATGAAAACCTAAAAAAAATTTGTTTTACATTTAGAACAGATATAAAATGTATGATTAATCGTGAGTTAACTAGTGAAGTCATGCCATTAATAATCTTTTCTTCTTTTTTTTTTTTTAATGAATTAATTTATTTATGTAATTTGAATTATTTTATTTTTATTTTTAATAATCTTTTTTTTTTAAAGAAAAGATTATTAAAAAATTAGGGGCGTCAGGTGATTTTTTTTTTTTTTAAATCAGAATTAATCGTATGACTTCACTAGTTAACTGACAATCGCAAATTTTATTTCTGTTCTAAATGTACAATATTTTTTTCCCCAGGTTTTCATACTCTTGTTGACAAAAGTGGGAAAAAATGTTAAACTAATAGAAATGGCTAAAAAGGAATTTTTAACGTCTATAGCCATCAATGGCAGTGAATGAGTTAATCATGTTTTTTGCCAATATGTTGGGCGGTGTACTAACAAGACCTTTATTCATCATAAAAGTTGTTTGCCACAACAATGCAGATTTTCACCTGTTGCAGACGCGAATAGCAAACCACAAATAGCCCAGCGTTTGCTACACGCAGTTCATCATTGGAAACCTTTTTCTATTGGTACCTATTTGACCCCCGCAGGTGTCACAGTACTCGGCGTAGAGGGACTCGTAGCAGGAGCAGCAGTAAGGCCGGCACTCTCGCATGATGTAGCGCTGACCGCCCAGCGCTGCCTCGCACTCAAAACAGCTGAAGTGCTTCGTGTGCCAGAACCTTCCTTCTGCCTCTGTGCATTCGTCTGCAAAAATGATCTTGGATTGCAGCACAAAGAGAGCACAAAGAAACAGGCCTCGGGTTACTACAATGAAATGAAATCGCTACGTTGTAGGGCTGAACAATTCATGGAACTGAAATTGGCATCGCAATGTAGCAATTTTCAAAATGCAAAGGCTGGGAAAAAAAATGCTTCATTTTGGTCGAGCATTGACAACGGCGGCTTTACTGTACTGTATGTTTGTGGATTTATTGACATATTTTCTAGATAGGTTTCGCATAAATTCAGTTCAAATGCCATTATTTTAGTGTAAGACAACCAAAACCTTCAATTGTATAGTAAATCTGATATTGGTTAATGTAATACAGATTCATTTAAAGGATCTTGAAAAATATGAAATCACAATCACATTATTGAGAGGGGAAAAAATTTGAATTCAATCATTTTCAAAAATCATTTCCTAAGTGCGATTGAAACTTGAGTGCAAATGTCCTCAAAATTTGGCATTGCGTCACCTCATCGCAGGCCTGACATCGGGGCTTGAGCCTCTCAGCGTGATGCCGGCCGCAATAGATGCGTCCGTCGTGGTAGAAGTAGATGAGGTCGACCAGCAGCTCGTGGCAGCAGGCGCACTGGAAACACTGTGGGTGCCAACAAGTGCCGTTCCCCGCCCGGCTGGCGAACACCGCCATGTCGCCGCCGCTGATCTTTCGGCCACACTGGGGGGGGGGGGGGGGGGGGGGGCGAAGCACAAGGTGTTTGTTCAGCGGGAGGCATTTTAGCCTTCTGTGGTCGCTCTCACATAGGAATGCTAATGCTAATGCTAAAAAAGTAGCCTGTTCTAAAAGTAGCTCACCAGTGATGGGACATTAAGATTTTATAGGAATGCAGTAGAAAATAAATCAAATCATTTAAGAATTCATCATTATTAATAACAAAAAAATATTGACAACTGGGAGCCAGAAAATACATAAGCTGCTACATTTTTATCTATGAGCATAAAATAAAAATGCCGCTCTACCTGTTTGCAGACGGCTCCGTTCATGGTGACGGGGAAGAGCCTGACAACGCCTCGGCCCACATTGTCTCGTTTCCTCTGCTGGCTGAACAAACGCAACTCCCGCTTCTCCTCCTCGTTTAGCGAGCTGCAGTAGTGCGGCTGTGAGAGGAACGCAACATGAAATCACATGCATCACCGCTCCAAGTACACTGTTGTGTCCTGCGAAATCAAACGCTACAAAAGCTCAATGCAGTGCATCTGGAAAATATCTCACAAGTCAAACAAAAAAACAACAACAAAAACATCCAGTTTAATGCCATGCAAAATTTTCTGAGACTTCTTCTCTCTTACATGTCTATTGGGTAATTTTACTTTACTTTTTTCAAAAAATAGTTAGCTTTTCTTCACACCCGTATGACAACTAAGCTACTGAAAGAAAGAAAAAAAAGTTTCATCCCACGCAGGTTTCCGCACTTTTGAGGTCTCATTTTGAGAAAGTGATAGAAATTAATCATGTCAGATTGATGTTACCTCACTGTCATGCGCAGGAAGTTGGTGCAGCAGCTGTTTGATCCGGTGTCGTTCCCCCACACTGTTCACAAAGGGCACCCTGTCCTCTGGCAAGTTGCGGAAATACTGGTAGACCTGCAAGGTAGAGGGGGGGAAATAGTAAAAAAAAAAAAAAAAAAGGAGGTAAAAATACAGGTAAACCTACAAGGCAGACGAATTTATTCAGAAAATAAACTGGTTAAAAAAACAGGTACAAATAAATTGGAACCTGCAAGGCAGACAAGTGTATTTACAAAAAAAGGGGGGGAAATGGTAAAAAAATAAATAAATACAGGTAAAACCTACAAGGCAGAAGAGTGTATTCAGAAAAAAAACTGGTTAAAAAAACAGGTAAACCTGCAAGGTGGACAAGTGTATTCACCAAAAATGGGAAAAAAAAACGTGTGAAAAAAATAAAAATTAAAATTAAAAAACTGGGAAAAAATACATGTAAACCTGCAAGGCAGACAAATGTATTCACACAAAAATTGTGGTAATAATAATAATAATAACAAACAAACAAAAAAAAACTGGGGATAAATACAGTTACACCTACACGGCGGACAAGTGCATTCAGAAAAAAAAACTGGTAAAAATACATGTAAACCTGCAAGGCAGACAAATGTATTCACACAAAAATTGTGGTAATAATAATAATAACAAACAAACAAAAAAAAAAACTGGGGAGAAATACAGTTACACCTACACGGCGGACAAGTGCATTCAGAAAAAAAACCTGGTAAAAATAAAGGTAAACCTGCAAGGCAGACAAATGTATTCACACAAAAATTGTGGTAATAATAATAATAATAATAATAACAAACAAACAAACAAAAAAAACTGGGGATAAATACAGTTACACCCACACGGCGGACAAGTGTATTCAGAAAAAAAACTGGTAAAAATACATGTAAACCTGCAAGGCAGACAAATGTATTCACACAAAAATTGTGGTAATAATAATAATAATAATAATAATAATAACAAACAAAAAAAAACTGGTAAAAATACAGTTACACCTACACGGTGGACAAGTGTATTCAGAAAAAAAAACTGGTAAAAATACATGTAAACCTGCAAGGCAGACAAATGTATTCACACAAAAATTGTGGTAATAATAATAATAACAAACAAACAAAAAAAAAACTGGGGAGAAATACAGTTACACCTACACGGCGGACAAGTGCATTCAGAAAAAAAACCTGGTAAAAATAAAGGTAAACCTGCAAGGCAGACAAATGTATTCACACAAAAATTGTGGTAATAATAATAATAATAATAACAAACAAACAAACAAAAAAAACTGGGGATAAATACAGTTACACCTACACGGCGGACAAGTGTATTCAGAAAAAAAAACTGGTAAAAATAAAGGTAAACCTGCAAGGCAGACAAATTTATTCACACAAAAATTGTGGTAATAATAATAATAATAATAACAAACAAACAAACAAAAAAAACTGGGGATAAATACAGTTACACCTACACGGCGGACAAGTGTATTCAGAAAAAAAAACTGGTAAAAATAAAGGTGAACCTGCAAGGCAGACAAATGTATTCACACAAAAATTGTGGTAATAATAATAATAATAATAATAACAAACAAACAAAAAAAAAATCCTGGTAAAAATACAGTTACACCTACACGGCGGACAAGTGTATTCAGAAAAAAAAAAGGTAAAAATAAAGGTAAACCTGCAAGGCAGACAAATGTATTCACACAAAAATTGTGGTAATAATAATAATAATAATAATAATAATAATAATAATGATAACAAACAAAAAAAAACTGGTAAAAATACAGTTACACCTACACGGTGGACAAGTGTATTCAGAAAAAAAAACTGGTAAAAATAAAGGTAAACCTGCAAGGCAGACAAATGTATTCACACAAAAATTGTGGTAATAATAATAATAACAACAACCAAACAAAAAAAAAACTGGGGATAAATACAGTTACACCTACACGGCGGACAAGTGTATTCAGAAAAAAAACTGGTAAAAATAAAGGTAAACCTGCAAGGCAGACAAATGTATTCACACAAAAATTGTGGTAATAATAATAATAATAACAAACAAACAAAAAAAAATCCTGATAAAAATACAGTTACACCTACACGGCGGACAAGTGTATTCAGAAAAAAAACTGGTAAAAATAAAGGTAAACCTGCAAGGCAGACAAATGTATTCACACAAAAATTGTGGTAATAATAATAATAATAACAAACAAACAAAAAAAAAAACTGGTAAAAATACAGTTACACCTACAAGGCGGACAAGTGTATTCAGAAAAAAAACTGGTTAAAAAAACTGCTAAAAATAAAGGTAAACCTGCAAGGTAGACAAGTGTATTCACAGAAAAAAAACTGGTTAAAAAAAAACAAAAACTGGCAAAACACAGGTAAACCTGCAAGGCAGTATTCACAGAAAAAAAGGTATTTCATTGATAAAAAAAAAAAAAAGATTTTAGAGGACTTGTAATCACAATGAATCACATTAGAATCAGTTTCAAATGTTTGGAACAATAAGCAAAAGGTCTCCAAATAGATATACTGTACAGTAGTACCTCAACATACGAGTACTGAAAATGTGCTCACCGAAAAATACTTTTTTCACTGAAACAACACGGCAGAAACAGAATGTTGAGATGACGCAAGCAAAAACATTTAAAGCAAGCAGCCTAAAGAGAGTCAAACCCGGTTGCTGTCTGAATACAATGACTGGGTTGAGATTAGAATTAGAAATAAAATGAGGGGTCAGCCAAGGAGACTGAGGTTTCCACAACTACTGGAACTTTCCTTTTCTATCCTATCTGAGTAAGATAGCCTGGAAGTACTTGGAGGAAAGTTGGTTTAAAAAAAAAAAAAAAAAAAAGGAATGGTGCCTTGAAACCAACTTTAAGAAAGGGTTTGAAGATTTCTTCTTTCCAATTCTCGTCTCACCTGCTCGGGTTTAAGGCCGGGCGGAACCCAGGCGTATTCCTCAGAGGCGCAGCCCGAGTCATCGTCGGAGATGGAGTGCCTCTGGAAGTCTGACACCAGCTTGGTCATCATCTTCTCCAGCTGGCCCGGCATCGAGCGCACGGCGTGCTCCTCCCGCACGCACTTGCAGTGCACGCAGATCTTCCTGCGGACGCAACGGCACCGGGATGCACGTCAATAACATCTTCTCACCGTGCTGCTCTTACTTTATTTAGTCATACGCACATGGGTTCCCACGAGTGGGATGTGGAAGAATGAGTGAATTAACCCTGGAGAACCCACGGGGTCAAATTTGGCCCCTATAAATTCTGCTACTCAAATAACAAAGACCTTTTTTTTTCTTTTCTTTTTTTTACAAATTTAACTTGAAAAGTCCAGAGTGCCACTTCTGACCCCTGCATGGGGCCATCTAGTGGATGAATATTGCACTTACATGAGCCAGAGTGGTGGTGACAAGATGGCTGACAACATGCTGTTTTGTTGAGCTGGAAATCAATCCAAAAAAAACCATCTTCTCAGCAAACCATCAGATGGTAAAATTGTGTTCTATTTGTTGTATATGTTCTAATCTATTTCATATCACGTTGCAGAATGCCTAGGGTTTATGTTTTATAAATATATTTTGATAAATTAGCAACTCTGAGCTAGTTAAAAAAAAGGGTTAAAATTGAAAAAACATATATTTTGGTGTTCAGTGAACTTATAGCAGTCATTTAATGTATAATTCATAATTTTCCAAAGAAGAAAAGGGTTCTTGGGTTCTCCAGGGTTAAAGTTTTCTTTTTTTTCCTCCAGCACAGTCAATTTGTTCAGTATAGCTCAGCCGTGTTACACGTGTGCAATCGAGCGACGGTTGGTTTAATTCGCAGTTCCCGCACGACGACTAAATTTGATTTTAATCCCATCATCGACCAAAAGTGAAGCGCAGAGATCCCGACTTGTTTTCCCACCAACATCCCACTTTGCATTAAGGGCACAAAGTCCCCTCATTTGAGTCCCAAACAGGCGGGAAAATCAGGTCAGTGGCCTAAGCCAGAGGGGAGAAGATGGGAGCCGTAATCTCCCTCTCAGCCGTGTCCTTGGACTCCACATCTGTTGCCGGGCGGGTGGGCTCGTTTGCGGCCAGACAGAGACGTAAGGGTGTTATTGTGTTGCGCGGGGGGGGCGACCATGTGGCATAAAGTATTGCATGGACATCTCTGTTGTGTAAGAGGCTGCCAGCTGGTACGAGTTGGCATAAAGCGGCTTTATCCCGGCACATACTAAAATCAGCGGCACAGAAGCATTTCCATTCTGCTTAATAAGAGAATACGCTTTAAGGCAGAGCTTCTCAAACTGGGGTCCGTGTCTTGGCGATCCGCAAAATAATTGCAGATGAATGAGGTGTTATTATTTTGTGAAGTAGTGGGAACTGATGCACTAATAACACAGACACGCAGATCTAATTTCTCCTCCCTACTTTAGCTTTGGGCCAATCATCAAATCATTCACTATTGTGGACGTTTACGTTCATCAACAGGAATTCAACCATTTACTGCCACCAACGAGTATATTAGTCAAGTACGTTTTCCAACAGGCAGGTGGAAGACGGTTTCACACCTGTGAAATTCAAACTTCTACATTAGATGTCACAAGGGAGAAAAACTAATTCTGGTCCTGAAAAGTTTGAGAACGCCTGATGTGAGCTACCGTGCTGCCTTGATATACGAGTGACTCGACTTACAAGTTGCATGTATTATGAGCAGTCCTATGGCTAATTTGTTGCTTACATAATAGGGAAATGCCATAGATGGGTTATATGCGTTATAATAATTTAAGCAACTCACATTTAAAAAAAAAAAAAAAAAATCAGTGGAGCAACATGTAGACAGATACAACTACTCAGACATATTTTTGATCCTCTGCAAAGAACGACAAAGCTAAAGACCCATGTATATCTGTGTGGTTGTATTATACTGCCCCCATGTGGACAAGGCGTGCACACCAGAAGAAGCAGCGCAATGTCCATTGAAACAAAGTAAAAAATGAGGTTACTTTTTTTTTTAAATTTACTTATGTAATCACATTAAAGTTAGACATCATTATGTCACTGTATGATGTACAATATCTGAGAATGCTATTCATCTTCATAAAAAACAGATTACAAACATTTTGTTGGTTATTTTGGGAGGCTGCAACGCATTAATGGCATTTCCATTCAAGTCAGTACTGAAAGATTTGAGATGTGTTCAGCGTTGTGAATGAAACTCGTCTCTCAAGGCACCACTGTAGTTGTTCTTGGCAGAACGTGATCTGCTTGTTACACAGCACCTGGACCATGCAGCATGTCATCGTTGGCAAAACAGGACGCGCGCGTGTAGGTGCGTGTAAGGAAACAGCCGGAGACCGCACGGTCATCCTCCTCCAAGTGATGAAAGCGACTTTCAGCTACGCAACAGACTTTTGGCTCACACCTGCCTCGTCGTGCAGACTGTTGCTAAGTCCGACAAGCTTTCAACAGGACACTTTATGCGCTTCATGGGGAAATAGGATCCATTTTTGAATGAACAAAAGTACGGGTAATCTCCACCACCTCAAACATTAAAATCCCAGATGAGGCTTACTGAAAACATAATTACACCCTGTGGATTTCAAAAGGCCAAATAACTTTGCTTTAAAAAGTCTGCTAGCTTAGTGCTAACACATAATGGAAAACGTCATAGGAATAGCATCTATGGTCCGTCCGTCCGTCCGTCCGTCCGTCCGTCCGTCTTCTTCCGCTTATCCCGGGGTCGGGTCGCGGGGGCAGCAGCTTTAGCAGGGAAGCCCAGACTTCCCTCTCCCCAGCCACTTCAGCCAGCTCATCCAACGGGACCCCAAGGCGTTCCCAGGACAGCCGAGAGACATAGTCTCTCCAGCGTGTCCTGGGTCGTCCCCGGGGCCTCCTGCCGGTAGGACATGCCCGGAACACCTCCCCAGGGAGGCGTCCAGGAGGCATCCGAACCAGATGCCCGAGCCACCTCAACTGGTTCCTCTCAACGTGGAGGAGCAGCGACTCGACGCTGAGTCCCTCTTGGATGACCGAGCTTCTCACCCTATCTCTAAGGGAGAGCCCGGCTACCCTGCGGAGGAAACTCATTTCGGCCGCTTGTATCCGGGATCTTGTTCTTTCGGTCACGACCCACAGCTCGTGACCATAAGTGAGGGTAGGAACGTAGATCGACCGGTAAATCGAGAGCTTTGCCTTTCGGCTCAGCTCCTTCTTCACCACAACGGACCGATACAGCGTCCGCATCACTGCAGACGCTGCACCGTTCCGCCTGTCGATCTCCCGCTCTAACCTACCCTCACTCGTAAACAAGACCCCAAGATACTTGAACTCCTCCACTTGGGGCAGGACCTCCTCCCCGACCCGGAGAGGGCACTCCACCCTTTTCCGACTGAGGACCATGGTCTCGGATTTGGAGGTGCTGATCCTCATCCCAACCGCTTCACACTCGGCTGCGAACCGCTCCAGTGAGAGCTGGAGGTCACGGCTTGATGAAGCCAATAGCACCGCATCATCTGCAAAAAGCAGAGAAGCAATGCTGAGGCCACCAAACCGGACCCCCTCAACGCCTCGGCTACGCCTAGAAATTCTGTCCATAAAAGTTATGAACAGAATCAGCATCTATGGTTGTAAAAAAAATCCTTCAAGGAACAAATATTTGAACACAGTGCAACCTTTTATCTTCTGTGCCAAGTTAATCTTCTAATTGCATTTAATACAAACACAGGATCAAAAAGTCTTCACAAGGAAACTTTTGGTTTTGATAGGTATTCATTTAAAGGGGAAGTCAACCCAAAAAGTTTCTTTACAGTAATATGTTGTATGCACCCCCATTAGTTTAAACACGGCATTCTGATTAATATTGCGTTCGTGGAATATGAGTTAAGATGCGAAATCCTCAATTTTATTAGGGGTGTGCCATAAAATCGATTCTCATAAGTACGATTCAGAATCGATTTTAAATGTCCCAAAATCGATTTTATTGAAATTATTTTATACTGTCTTGCCTTTGTCTGTGTGTGCCTTTATTTGGAACGCTGTTCGTGCTGTACCCGATTTGGCCACTTAGGGGCAGTGTGGTTCCACGCGGTCTAATACACTGTTAAGTTGTAGCCACATTAGAGAGGAGAAGGGAAAAGAAAACAGGTGAGCTGTGATTGGTTGCTATCTGAGCCCTGAGCAACTGTAATGTCATTTTCAGTCAACAGCAAGTGACAAAATGGCCGCCTCCTGAGATTGAGTTAAGATGGTTGGCATCTCCCTTAGATCTGGTCCAAAGAAACAGCAGGGTCGCTCTGCTGCCAAATTTGTGACATAGCAATAATGATGGCGACTGTTAAGACTTGTGGGGGGGACTGTGGGTAAAAGTAACTCAATTGGCTCGTTGCTGACCAGAGCAGCATGAGCAAGATGGATCACAGCCAGCGGCAGCAGCTGAGCTACACTCCCTTGGATGATCAGAATCTAAACTGGTTAAAGAGGGAAAATACAATTGCCCCAAGCCTCTGAGGTCTTTAGTCATTCGGTCACCCTCGTTTTTCAATTTATGATGCTAAAGCTGCATGTGATCTGTCCAAAAAGTGTTCTCTATAATATTACACCATCCGTTATGGAGCCCCAGACATGACATGGGGGGAAAACATCAAGTTTGGGACCCAATATAGATTCAGTAATGCGCACACCTTGCTAATTGGTAGGTTTAAATCATTCCATGAACAACCTGGACAGCTGGGAAAAATGGAGTGCAACTTTGCTAGGAAGTCCCTAAAGAGAGAGAAGAGCTAGCAATTATTATTATTATTTTTTTTTAAAGAGGTCATATTGGTTGTTTCATCTGTAAGTACAACACAACAGCTGTACACTACTTTAGTACTGTTAAGTGATCTGTGTGAACGTATCTCTCCGACTATCTTGTGACATTTCTCGCTTGCTAACTAGTAATAAGACGCTAATAGCAAACACAAGCTGGGGCGAAGGGATGTCAAGTTTCCGAGGATTAAGAAGTGATGCAGAATTAGCATTAGCATGAACATTTCTGCTCAACGGGGTATGTTAACTAATCAATCACCTCTTTGATTTTTTTTTTTTTAATTGATTGTAGATTCCAAAAAATAAAACTTCAAATTGATAAAAATGTGTGTTATGGTAACATTCCATCACGGATAAGTTATGCTACAAATGTGGCAGCCGTGGCTAATTGGTTGCGGCTACCGTAGAAATGATACAAATAATGTATCTTTGTTCATGCTATCAACTCTATCCCTCTTCGTTGTCTTTCACCTGCTTACCTAACTCTCAAACAAATGGACCTTATGGACGACAAGGCATTAAGCATTTCCGCGGGAAAGGTCAGATGGCATAACTGTTTTCCGTTGTCAATATGCTACAAGCTAACAGTGACGCTATCTCACTGGAAAACAACAGCTGTAGTGTAGCGTGCTGCTCCATTAAGAGAAATGCAGACATCATGGCCATTACTTACAGCACTCGCAATGGCCATGATTATGACTAACGCGTATATCTGCTCTTAACGGGAAGGCAGATCATCGTTAAGCTGATTTCAACTGTGACAATAGTAAACAATAGCACTGTAATGGAACAACATGACACTTTTAGGCATGCGGCATTCAGCGAGGGCTGCTGTTGATAATTATCCGGTTAAGCGACAATTCATCCATTCTTGTTACATAATATTAAAGGTTGCTTTATATATTAAAGTTTTAAAGATATGAGGAGGAACTGCAAATGGGGAAATGTGTTATAAACTCCACAGAAACAGATTTGGAACATACATGCACACTACCAATGTGGATTTTTTTCTCAATCAAATAATGCATGTTTTTTTTTTTTTTTTGCTATATGGCAATTATGCTATTTGAGTAATGATATTAATATGTATATAATTTATGAATCATGCACAGATGATTGCTACTGTAGCAAAAAGTTGCTGTCATTAACTCATAAAAACAGAACACATTAAACTCCAGATGTTCAAAAAAAATCTGGGTCAGGGTCATTGCGGATAACTGCATTTTCACGCAAGCAACAAAAAACACAAAGAGGTCGTGTGACCTCGTGAGTAAGAAATACACTTCGTGCCAAGGGGGCCCGGCAACGTCACAATCAGTCGAAGCTCCTTCAGCTCATACCTCCATCCGTGGACGTGGAAGCCGGGGCACTGGTCTCCGCAGCGCATGCAGGGCTGCCCGCTGTCCGGGTCCTCTTCCTCCTGCCGGGAACAAGAAGCTCAGCTCACATGGTTTCCCACCAAGCATCGCTCTGGACGCTTGCCGGGACACGAGGGCAGCCGCTCGCGTTTCCGCACAATGTGGAGTGTAATTGCACTTCCACTACAGTAGGTGGCAGTGGCGCACACAATATGCGTAAAGCGTATTTGCTCCTCTACAGTAGTGTTAATTTTGTCCACCTTTAAAAAAAAAAAAAAAAAAAAAAGTCACAGTTTTAGTCCAGTTTCAATCCTGCTTGTTAGTTTTTATCATTGTTCGTCAACCACCCGTTTTTATTTAGTCCTTTTTTAGTCAATTATAAATCTAGCATTTTAGTCTTTATTTTAGTCCAAGAAAACATAATTTAATTTGTCTAGTTTTAGTCACGTCAGTCATTTTACCCCTGTATATTTTTTTGTCAGCAGATAATGTTGAACATTTTGGATCTAAAACTATTTCACATGAAATTTTCTGGCAAATTTTTGATAAAAAACAACTTCACACACAATTACAGTATATCAACAAGTGGCTACTATATGGCTCCATGCTATTAGCTAGTTAGCAAGCATTAGTTAGCATTTGGATTAACATTATTTTTGGAACGTTATAGCGGTTGGATTAATGTTACATAATAATTAACTTTTTTTTTTTAACCGTTCACCATGAATCCACGTCCTTTCTGTCCCATGTGTTTGTGCATGTTGCACCCACGGCTGCAGATTTGAAAGGGAGTGAGTCACTGTGTGCCACATGACAGCGTCACAGTGACGTGAGTTTACAAAATCTAAATATTTTTGTCTCATTTTTCTTCATGAACTAAAATGTCCATAGATTTTAGTCCAGTTTTTTATTAAGTGAAGTACATCAACGAAAATGCATACTGATTTACGTAACGTGTTTTGGCTCTTAAGCTAGCCAGCCGAAGCTTGTTGCTAGCTAGCTAGTTGCTAGCTAATTGTGTGTAGGTGACAAGAGCATATCCAGCCCGGCGAAGCTTTTTTTTAGACCATCTTGGTGGATTATTGTAAAAAAAAAATTAAAAAAATATGCTTCTCAGTTTTGCTAATGCGTTTTGATTAAGCACAGTATGCAAATTTTTACTCGCAAATTGCGATGCGAAACCGCTTCTTTACAGCTATGGTGTGTGCGCCCGTGTGTGTGTGCACGCCAGGCAGGTTTTGGAGCTGGCCGGAAGGAAGCAGGCACAGGATGAGAGCTGCACCCTTCCCGACTTTCTTTTCCTCCAATTCTACATTTCCGGCGCGCGCCATTGGCAGCGATAAATACGTTGTGTTCATTTAACGCCACACCTCTTAAAAAAAGCACTGTAAGCACTTTGATGGGTGTTTTTCCACTAGCGATGGACAAAACATGCACGCACGTAAAACAACTGTTTGCTCACCCTTCTACCTAAACATACACTGTCACGCTGTAATTGCAGTACGTGGTGCTTGGAAGCAGATAACGCAATAAAATGAAAGAGGTGTGGTAAGGTTTTAACAAGATACTTGCACATACTTGCTTAGTTTTTTCCTTTATTGGATGAGTGCATACTTGTACTGTAACACTGATGGTTGCAGCACAGAAAGTATTGTATGGATTTAAAAAAAAATAAAAAACAAAGACAAAAAACATGGAGTTCCCTTACAAGATGGCGGATTTTTGGTGCGGAATGTATCAACTTGTCAATTGCAGAAATCCCCGTTATGTCGCAGAAATCTGGAGTTTACAACAGTTCAATTCAAATCGTATACTTATTTACTGCAATGCCCTTACTTGTGGGAAAGGAGAGCCACAGTTGCCAATGCACTTTATCAGTCGCACCAGCAAAACGCAAACGCAATGAGCGCACTCGGGGCGAGAGCTGCTGTCAAATGTAATGAATTGATGGAGTTTAACCGCCTCAAAATAATGTACGAAACCCATCATGGAATTTTACCAATTAAGATGCAAACCAATAAAAAAAATTAAAAAAAGGGAAAGTAAGTACAAATTAAGAGGAACAGTTTATTTTCTAAACCTAAATACCGAACAAATTTAATAGAACAGATCAGAAAGAAAAGAAAAAAGAAAATCAGTTTGTGGAACAATCTGGATTATAAAACTAAATCATTTCAGTCTGTCTATTTTTTTTTTTATGTATAAAAGAACAATTATTGGAAAAAAATATATAGCATAAGGTCATGCTGTTGAATTATTTTTGTTTACGGTAATTGTAACATTGAATGCGTCTTGACTGCTTGCTGTCATTTATTTTGTGTTGATCAGGGGCAGATACTGTATAAATTTGACTTCTTTCTGTCCTTTCATTTATTTTCTTTTTTAAGAATGAAATCATTTTGAATTGAATTGATGTCTCTTCTATCTCGTGTATTTTCATCAATTGCATGTTTGCAACTTGGAATCACATTTCTTTATCCGTTTGTAAATGCAGTGAACATTTTGGATTCAATTTTAAAGTGAGAATATACAGTTCTGAAAATAAGTGAATTGAAAGTTCAGAATTCACCAAACCTGAAAAATAGGCATTCTAATTGTGTAATTTTTTTTAAATTTTTTTTTCATCAAAACATAATTACAAAGCCTGCAATTATTTAGGATAGTTTTTCATTTATCGAGTCCCACCACTTCACAATAACGCAGAAGGGTGTTGCATTTATCTCTTTGCTGTGTGTAAGTCAGTCAGTCAGCAAACAATGCACGCTGCACTCCAACGTAGGAACCAACGTAGGAATGGTGGCGGTTGTTATTTCGTAATACTGGCATTCAAACTGAGGCTGGGAGGCACACAAGACAAAGCGCGTGTATTTTCAACACAGCAACTGATCATTACTACGGCCGGGAATGGGAGTAAATGGCCACGGGATCAAAACACCGCCCACGTTGAAAACACGACACCAGAGTTTTTTGTCCTCCTCCCCCCCGACGTGCCGTTTAGAGAGTCGGCAGATGAAATGACACCAAGCGAACACCCTTGTATTGTCATTTTCCAATGTGTGCGCACAATGAGTGACCTGCATGCACGGGTATGTGTCGTTTTATCCAAACAAGCTCAAACTTGAGTACAGTCTCTTTGCCAGCATCCGCTGTCCGGTGCTTGAATGACGACGACTAAATGGAATAACGCAAACAATCTGATTACAAGAAAAAGTGAATTGAACAAATGGTAAGAATACAAACACGTAATCAACACATTCCTACACGAGCTGCCAATGGCCAAAACTCACACAAGTCATTCGAAACGCACACCGGCTAACACGGCTAACGCTAACAGCCGGGCCAACGCTACACGCTCATTCGCTGATACCCACGTCACTCACCAGGCTCCGCCTTTCAAAGCCATACACACTCGAGGACAAAGATACTACAACTGCAAGTGGACAAAAATAACACATGCACGATATTGTGTTTAAGAATTGCAAAATTAATGTTTGCTCAATTGCTCAATGGGATAATCTGTATACCTGATCTAAAAATATGCAATAGATGAAGCTTTGCTTTTTTTTTTTCTATTCAGATAATGTGAAAAAAGTACTTATTTTTCTCAAAAGGTTTATATAAACAACATCCTTCATAAATTAACATTTTAATGTTCAATAATTTAACAAAAACAGATGGGAGAACATCGCACGCCATTCCACCAGGGCCCGCCTCTTAAAGACACAAGCAGGTAGCTAACTATAAGCAGTGTTAGCTACAAATTGATTCAGGTTTGAGTCCAAAGTTCTTTTCTAGTGTGTATGGGTGCACTGCATTAAATATTGAAGATGCTCATTAACTCATTCACTGCCAGCCAAGTTAAAATGTATTTTTGACGTCTATAGTCGTCAATGGCAATGAAAGAGTTAATACGCGAGTGTCGTCATTTTCCGCGTCATTGAAGAACTGCTTAAATGCTACTAATGGAACGATTTGCACAAAAGCAGAGCGTCAATTCAACAGATCCTGAGGTACAAGACACATATGGACAATTGAATGCAGGGGTGTCCAAACTACAGCGTGGGGGGCATTTCTGTCCCACCATCCCTTTGGGTAGGGGCCCACAGCACATACTTAAGTTAATATGGACACGAGCCATGTCTGTTTGTGTTGCACAACTCGAGCAAATATTTTGTACATGCCTGATGTGAGAAAATGCCTTCCACAAACCTGATGGATGGATGTTTAAATTACACTTCACAGTCTGTCATTTTTACAAATGGCATTGGCTACTGCACATCTGCTCAGTATTGCAATTTTCTGTCCAACTCTTCACCACAGATGCGCCAAAGTCCGATCCTCGAGAGTCCCTATGCAGCCTGTTTTAGATGCAACACACCTGAATCAAATTGTCAGTTCATCAGCAAGCTTCGCAGAAGCCCGATAGTGATAACAATCCTGATCATATGAATCAGGTGTGTTGGAGGAGGGAGACATTTAATTAAAAACTGGATAGGGGCTTTCGAGGATCGGACATGGGCACCCCTGATTTATGACATTCACTTCATTTCTCCTAATCACCCACAGGTGGGCCGCATTAATTCAGATTTTTCATAAATGAAGAAAAGAAAAAGAAAAACACTCATCCTTTGAGGTAGCCTATGTCTGGCAACAACCCCAATGAATTAAACAAGTTTTTTTCTCAATTCAAGTCAGTCAGTCAGTCAGAAGTCACAAATCACTTTCTGTCACCCGGAAGTATCCTGGCGCCTATTAATTATGTTTTTTATTTTTATAAAGGAGGTCACATTTCATCTACAATATCCCAACCTACCCTGGAGGCTGTGACGTAATTTCCCCCTCTTCAGACTCACCTTGAACATCCAAAATGACCCAAGTCGGAAAAAATGTGGAACTCTCTGACAAATTATGACAAATCAACGCGAAATTTGCTTCTTTCTTTTTTTTCTTTTAAAAACCCTTTTTTCAAAGTGGTGATTTGACTCCAGAAGAGCACAAAAGCCAGGTAGGATAAAGTTGACTTTCGGATTTTAGGGCGAGTTTCATATGACAAGTGCCAGTTAAAAGTACTTTAAACAATGAATAAAAACATGAATGCGAAATCGTGTTTCGTGTTGAGGTGACAGAAGTCAAATGTATATCGACGGCAAACACTTACCGAGCGATTGGATCGTCGCTTTTTAGACCCGCGTAGAAACATGACGGAGGACGTGTGTTGGAAAATGCAGTCCGGTATCCAAACAAGTAAGAACAAAGGGGAGACATACGTAAACGCCTCAATTTTCAATGTGTGTGATAAACTACATGACGTTGCCACCAAACTACCTCGAAGTCCCCGAACGCCTTTAGCTAAAGACTTCAACTAACTATCTAAAACAATTCGTGACTCAGTGACACCAACTTCCTTCTGCCTTTCAAAGTCCGACATAAGTCAGAACGAGCTTTAATAACTACTCGAAGACACTCAGATAAAGGAAGCTTCCACGCAGATGTATGCATTTTAACATGAAATTTAGATATTTATTAGACTCACAAGATGATTTAGATGTGGCCGCTGACATGGACGTACCTTTTATTTTGAAGTCTCAGCATTCCAACTACGGGCAGATTAAAAGTTCCTGTTAACTTGATTTACCTTCAGTTTTACCTTGTGAAAGCGAGGTATGTATTTATTTATTTTTGTGGAAAGCGAGGTGTGCACTGGTCTTGGAACTATGCAGTTGGCCCACGGACACTACAAGAGCGACTAACGTACTTTTACACACCATTTCTTACTATCGCCACCCGAGACGTAAAAACAAGATTTTGTAGCACATCATTAACATGTGGGAAAATAAACTTGAATCGTCCTTAAACTTGAATCTTTCTGAAAGTCCTGCAGATATTTTCCAATAAACTCACAGAAGCTTAGTCACACAAAGATCAAAGCATTTAAATAAATAAATGTAATATATTAAATTGTTAGTTGTTGCAGCTCAACCCCCTAATGACAATTTCGTGCATCAAGGTAAGAATCATAGGAGCTAAAAGCTAAATTTAATTGCGCAATAGTTAGTAGTCATCTGCCATCTACTGGCAGTTTGCTAGAAGGCAAGTATTAACACAAGTAGCTTGTTAACCAAGAATTTTTTTTTAAACTTGACCAATTAACAAAACATAGTTACATACCAATCACCATTGAACTTACATTTTATATTTTTAAAAGCATTCCCTTGCTTACACTAGCTGTGATTTTGTAAATATTTGTTTCATATTGTCATTGCTTTTAACCCAGTGATTCTCAAACCTTTGACAATATCACCACACTTTGCTAGCCTTTAAATTATGATAATCACACTCTTGCTAAAATAATAAATACAAGATATATCATGACATTTTATACTTTCAAATTTAGTTTTAAAAAAATACCAGCAAAAGAGAGTTCAGTATCTGTTGTAATAATGGCTTTTATTTCCCAAAGCTGAAGCTTCTTTAGACAGTGAAATTACATTTGTAAAGTAATTAGAAAGCACAATGGCAATGTTTTTTGTTTTGTTTTGAAACAAGCCAACAACCATGAAGTTGAGGAAACGGATAAAAAAAAAAAAATGAAATCACATCTGACTTCTTTTTTTCGTGTCCTGTCCCAGGACGCAGGGAGCCTCAACGCAAACGTGAAAAAGAACAAGAGGTTACGGGACTGGGCCAGATTCATCGACACAAATGTATACAAACGTGTTAGCGATTAAACACAAGGGATGCTTGTGATAACACGGAACCACACAGTAACAATATGACACACAAGAATGATATTTTACGGTGAGTGGATGTCAGCAGTTCAAAAAAAAAAAAAAAGGTCAGATGGGTAAAAGAAAAATCGCTAGATCCAAGCAGGTAGATGACTTCAAGTGTTTCGGATCGTGGAATCTCAAATGACCGCACAGGCACTTGGGACACACAGTGAAGGACATCGATTATGAACACACTGAATGACTCATTAAAAAAAAAAAAAAAAAAAAACTCAAAACATTAGGCTGATCATTATGATGTTAAATAATGCCTAAGGCACTTTAAACAAAAAGGATTACTACTAACTACAGTTGGACATTAAAAATGGAAAATGCTGAGACAAGCTGCTGGAGGACAGACGGGACCGACCTTTGACATGGCCTATCAAATGACACAAGTTTCCCTTTTTAGCTGGTGATCCCACGTTGACTTTTGTGTTTGAGAGGGGCGTTCCCGCCGCAGAAGACGCGAGGGCACAGATGTGCGGCGCCGCTACACCGTGGTGGTCATCCTCCTTTTAGGCACGACTCGTATTCAAAAATAAAAATAAAATCTGGTGTTGATCTGGATATGTCCTTTGCCACCCCCTCCCTCTTCTGCTGTCCTCCATCCTCTTGTTGTTCCGCTGCGTGCTCAACAGAGACACACGCACAGTCGCGTGCTTAGACTCTGTCGTCTAAAAAACACACATAAAACAAAAGGGGGGGGGGGGGGATTCAATACATTATGACGCAAACATTTTAAATGGCATATCTGTAGGCTGAATTTACACTTGATGTCTAAGTGTCCCCTTCCCTTTTAGTGCCCATATTTAATTACAGTACATGAGCATGTACAGATATTTTCATATGGCATGTACAGTATCTAGACACATAGAAACATGCACATGCGTCAAATGCAGTGCTTCTAAAATTGGAGTCCGCCTAACAGTATACGACAATTTATTGCAAATTACTTTTGTGTGTTCTTATAAAAGTGTATACATACTGTAAATATGGGGAACCAGCACACCAATATAAAACAAAATACTAACTTAAAGTAAAACAATTACTCTTGCCTACCATAGCTGTGGCCAATTAAAAGTTCTGAAATGATATTGTCGGATAAATATTTAATTAATTTGGTTAACCCTGGAGAACCCAAGAACCCTTTTCTTCTTTGGAAAATTATGAATTATACATTAAATGACTGCTATAACTTCACTGAACACCAAAATATATGTTTTTTCAAAAAAAAAAAAAAAAAAAATCCCTAATTTAGGATTAGGGCGAAATTTGACCCTTTGGGATTTAGGGGTATCATTTTGAAAAATCTGAATAACAAAAACTGTCAGTAAACTATTTAGAATTTAAGAAAATAATCAATCAAATACACAGCTACATTGAACAATATAATTTTTTGGTTTTATTTGTTGCATTTTAGCCATCTTGTCACCACCACTCGGGCTCATGTAAGTGCAATATTCATCCACTCGATGGCCCCATGCAGGGGTCAGAAGTGGCACTCTGGACTTTTGAAGTTAAATTTGTAAAAAAAAAAGAAAGAAAAAAGGTCTTTGTTATTTGAGTAGCAGAATTTATAGGGGCCAAATTTGACCCTGTGGGTTCTCCAGGGCTAATTGATTTTCTCCCCCCTAAAAAATTGTGAATATTTAGGTCAGTGGTGTCCAAACTCGGTCCTCGGGGGCCGGTAGTCCCGCAGGTTTTGGATATTTCTCTCCTCCAACACAGCTGAAGCTCATCAGCAAGCTCTACTAAGCCTGATAACAATCCTGTTGATTGAAACAGGTGCGTTGGAGCAGGGAAACCTCCAAAACCTGCAGGACACCGGCCCTCCAGGACCGAGCTTGGACACCCATGATTTAGGTTGAAATCGTCAAAAAAAATACAAATAAAAAATTCCTTAGTATTTAGGGGTGCAAGAAAAATGCATAAAAATAAAAATTGCCATTGGGGGAAAAAAAAATAAATCTACACGGCTGTGTACAGTGAACTTCCACGTAAACGTAATTCAGCATTTGCATATTGACCTATTTAATTTTTGTTATTTGCTGAAAAACCCAATATTTTCAGTCTGAACCGGTGCCTAATGGCAAAATATTGCTTTGGCGCCATCTTGTGGCATCTTGGTGACAGGGGACGTCTGTTGAAGTGAGTGGCTTTATTCAGTGAGCGCATACACTTGTCTAATAGAAAAAAAGTGCTTTGCCATTTTGTGGCATCTTCGGCAATTGCAAACCTTGTTTGGGGGTTGATTACTCTAAAGTTTTCACTAATAGCCAAAAACGTATTTCAGATTCAGTGCTCCCCGCCCCTCACCACATACACACTGTATAGGTTTGACAGTGGGACACTACGCCCCGCTAAATGCAGTGTGAAAAGGGCTTCAGAGTTTTAAAATGAGCCGCGTTCTGTCTCACCGGTGGCGGCTGCCGTGTGCTGCCTGGTGCTCTTGATTTGCAAGAAGATGGTGTAGGTGTCGTAGGCGAACAGCAGACCGGCAATCAAGCCAAACACCTGCAACAGAGGAATGCACTCAATTCCGAAAACAAATTCTGTCAACCTCCACCCAGTTCGCTATTTTTAAATTCACCAGTTTCAGAGCGCTTCTAAGGTGCAACAAGACACAGTCATAGAAAGTAGTAATTGGTGTCAAGGAAGTAAATGGACTGCTGAAAAAAATATATACATCTCTACTATTAACTCATTCACTGCCATTGACGGCTATAGACGTCAAAAATTCATTTTAACTATTTCTATTTGTTTCACATTTTTTCCCACTTTTGTTAACAAGAGTATGAAAAACTTTTTTTTTTATTGTACATTTCGAACAGATATAAAATTTGTGATTAATCGTGAGTTAACTAGTGAAGTCATGCGATTAATTACAATTACAAATTTTAATCGCCTGACGCACCACATTTTTAATAATCTTTTCTTTAAACAAAAATAATAATAAAAGATTACTATTTTTAAAAACGTCTCGGTTTTCATACTCTTGTTAACAAAAGTGGGGGAAAAAAGTTAAACTAATAGAAATAGTTAAGATGAATTTTTGACGTTTATAGCCGTCAATGGCAGTGAATGAGTTAAAGATCTTCGTATGACAAGGAATGTGGCAAGTTTAGCCCAGGTCAGCAGTACTGGAAGTTACGGAGAGTTTTCGCTTCACGCGTTTGTTTTAGCTCTGCTGATTGGTTATTTACAAACTAAGTTTACAGCACACTTTCCCCCCCCCCCAAAATAAAATCTTTAAGATATTTAATGTCAACGTTGTAAAATGTTTGAAATATAACGCAACTGAATTTTAATTAGAAAGCACTCAAAACAAAATGACTGAAAAAAGTGCCTTACAAATCAAACATAATACATTAGGCAACTGAACATAATTTAAAAACAATAACAAATACAAAGTTAAAATAATAATAATAATAATAAGGGCAGAGTCTCGTGCTGTCTCCATTTTGAGATTTGAAACCAAACAGCAGAATCTTCCAGTCAAGAGGCAAGCAGCACCATTGGCAAACGTTTGAGGGATGGCTTGGCTGACTCTAAAGTCATTCTGATCAAATTTCGAGGGTGGGGCAATCATAACCACATTTTGACACATGACTCAACGGGATGTTTGAGTACAGTATTTTAAGCAATTCCAATTCTTTTAGTACGTTCTCACAAGGAATTTGAATCATCCTTGAGCGTTCTAATGTGCGGTAAATAATAGGATGCGAGGTCACCTGACACATTCACAACTCCTCGCACTCCCCTCGTGAAGGCCGAGCTCAAGTCGACGTCTCCTCATTACAACTGCGCGCGTCATCCATGTTTGTTTTTTGTTGTTGTTATCTTTTGGGAAAAAGCGTTGCCGTTTAAAAAATTAAATAAAATTTAAACACCCGCCAAGCTTCAAAGAAGCACTCCCTTGCGTTTTGACCTCAATGCTGCTATGACGATGAGTCACGTGCAGCAGTTACACCCATTTAATCACCCTGACAAATGTCATGACGAGTGTCTTAGCTAGCTTGTGTTTGTATTCGACATGTCAGGACTAGGAAAGATAGTTGCACTAGTACCCACATACGACACTGCCATAGTTAGTCATTAACTCATTCACTGCCATAGGCGACTATAGATGTCAAAAATTCATTTGAACTATTTCTATTAGTTTAACATTTTTCCCACTTTTGTTAACAAGAGTATGAAAACCTAGAAAAAACATGTATTGTACATTTAGAGCAGATATAACATTTGTGATTAATCGTGAGTTAACTATTGAAGTCATGCGATTAACTCTTTGACTGCCAAAAACGTTAAATGACGTTTAGTAAAAACCTAAGGAGGGCCGCCAAGGACGTTAAAAGACGTTCACCAATTTTTTTTTTAATTTTTTTGGGGGAAACGGGTGGAGGAAAGCCTTGCCCAGCTGTGGTGAACGTTTCAAGCAGCTCTAGTGAGCCTAATGACTATTTTTGGCCCCTAGATGGCAGCAATGACTCTCTTTTGACAAGATTGGGTAGGCGTCAGTAGAAGACGTGAGGCGGAGCTAGAGGGGACAATGGCTGGGGAACTCCGAGGTTGACGCCGAAGTTGGAAGCGCTGACGCGGCGGCTATGACGACCTCATAAAGGTTCACGGGCTAGCGATGCTAACACCGGAAAACGCGGAGCACAACCGAGCACGCTCAGGCGGACGTTCAATCGGACGACGAAGAGTGCCCCGAGTCCAATGCATATTCATCGGAGGAGTGGGTACAGTCTGCTACTTGCTATTCCCCGGAAAAAAAGGCCGTCAAGAAAGTGTAACGTCTGCACGCGAAACGGACAATCGAAGTGAAACGTATCTGTTGTGCAAATCCTGCTCCGTCTCCTTGCACGCAGGGCAGTGTTACAAAAAGAAAAACTGTATTTGAAACATCCACATAATTGTAAATAGTACCACAGTTGCACACATTTGTAAATAGTTTGCGAAATTGTTTTGTCAAATTGTTACACTGTTGAATGGAAATAAACGTATTTTGCAATCTAAAAACACTTTTTCATTGTTGGTGGTGGTGTATTACAGAAGTAAAGCACTATTTAGGTGTTTGTGGCATCATTCATGGACAAAAAGAAGTGTACAATTCACTAGAGTGCATGAAATAACATCGTTTCACAAAAACAGAGCATTTCGGTGAAACTAACCATTTTCTATTGTTGATTACTGAAGAACGGAATAAGGTAGAAACAATATTCTTGTTAACAAAAGTGGAAAAAAAGTGAAAGTAATAGAAATAGTTCAAATGAATTTTTGACGTCTATAGTCGTCAATGGCAGTGAATGAGTTAATCCCAAAAGTCCAACTAGCAAAAAAGCGAGAGTCTGATGAATTTAAAATCAATCTGAGAGCAACAAATTGCTGAGCATCTTTTGAGTGCGACTAATGCTGCATTCGCGGATGGTCGGAAGTCCGGACTTTTCCGAGTTCAAATTAGGAGGTGTGTACCCACTTGTAAAGTGAGAAAGAAAAAAAAAGAAGTACCCCCGACTTCACCGACGGACTATAATGTGACGTCACTCAACAATGGCGACCCCTTTGGAAACACAGACCGTGAATGGTCAAACACAATTTACTTGAGTACAAAACTAGATAGCTTTCTTTAATCATAAATATTCCACATAACTTGACGTAACAATACGTAAGTGACAGGATGCCGCTATCTCCCTGGATGAAATTATACGGTGAACTACTGAACTGTATGAAATGCTAAAACAATAAATGACGCAAAATTGCTAGAAGGCAAGTTTGCTGGAGGTCAAAAATAGTTTTGAGGACCAAAATAAAAAACAATGTATCACTATCCGCCATTTTTGTTGTTTACTTTAGCCTCAAATAAGAATGACACAAACCTTCAACTTTCACAGCAACTTGAGCATAAAATATAGAAATACATGAACGAGTACAAACATGGACATAAAAGACAGAAGATTCACCAAAAAGAATAAAATCGACATCAGCGGGGTTCAATTATTCAAATGAACCAATAGGCTGTGGGTTCGCGCATGTGCGTAAGGCCCATGAGAGAACAATGCACAGATTGTGCTATGCAAGGACGCATTGTATTTGCCACACTTGTTGTTGTTTTCATTTTATCTCGCACACCAAAAGAAGAAGATAGCTAAAAAGTTGAACAAGCGCTGGAAATCTTGGCATGGCGGTACTAAAATCCCTCCTAAGAAATTGTCATCAGGGATCAACCTTCGTCTACAATTTTTTAAAATCTAGTTTAATTCAGGTGTCAATCAGCTGCATCAACTAGAAAGGGGGATTTTGAATGTAAACTGACTTTTTAACTCGTTCACTCCCAGCCATTTTCACTGAAGCAACCCCCTTCGCTCCCGGCTGTTTTATTGGGTTTTGACTAATTTTGCAAGGTCCACGGAATATTGCGTTCTATTGCTAGGAAAACATGGAACCTACCAAAAGAAAGATTAGAGTTTCTTCTTTCATCAAGAAAAAAAAGTATAGTTCTATCTGTTTCCATTTTGCTGCAATTAGCATTAGAATATAGCCAAGTTTAGTCATTATTCACAAATCTGTTTAAAACACTGAGGGGGAAAGCATTTCTGCAACATGGCCCTGGATGATCTCTTATACTCTGCTGCCACCTGCTGGCCGTTTTTGTAATAACTACAATTGCTTTAAGCTTTCTCTTCAGTTCAGAGGCTGCATCAAAGCCTTCTGTATGCTCTAACAGAATAAACAACATTTAAAAAACTTATAAATATGATTTGGGACCATGGGAACATTTAAAATAGAACGTATTTATACGTTTTTGAAAGCAAATGAGTTAAGGTCCATCTTTATAGACACTTGTTATAATATCAACAGTTAACAAAAGTATGCTCTCATTTTTCAAACATTTCTGCTCAATGGCCCAATTCCATTTTTAAAACACACAGACGGGGCCAAGTCGTTATTTGGTGAGATAAATTAAAATGAGTTAAAAGCACATGTATAACGTATTACTAAGATAAAATATGACACAAAACTCATTCTCATACTATTATTATAAAAGTAAAGAATAGAGCAGGCCCTTTGAAGTCGTACTTTGCTAACTACTGAAGTTGATGATAAATATATGAATGGCACAATTCATTACAACTGTATGATCTCTAAAGTGACCACTTGGAAGGATGTCCACCAGTTTTCGCTTTGTCACGTTGTAGAAAAATTGCCCAGGATTTAACCTAGGATGAAACTGTATTTTCTAATGATCTAAAATTCATATACTGTAAATCGGTTGAGAACATAACAATGAAGTGATCGTTAACTAATCAATGAAGCAAACTATCGCTATGTGAAGGAAACGAGAAGTGCGCAACGATTGATCCACTGACCCCGCCTGCGATGCGAGCGCCGTCCCCGGCTCCTCCAATCACGCACACCAATGAAGTGATGATGTAAAGGAGTGCGCCGATGCCGGCCCGGAACAGGTCCTGAGCAAAAAAAGGGTGAAAGCGCCAGGTGAGGTTTTTTCGCGCGCCAACGGCTTCAAGCGTTTTTGCCACTCACACTCCACATCCAGTTGACAAGTTGGAACTGTTTGTCGAGTTCCATCATGAAGATGCCGAAGAAGACCATGGCGAAGACCATCTCGCAGATGGCCACGGCTGAGTAGCCTCCATACAGGGATGCTGCGTAGCAGATGATGATGATGAAGCTGATGAGCTGTGAGGGTGGAGGAAAGACCACAACAGTCATCAAGCATTTTGGACCAGGTGAAACCTTAAAAAAATTAAATCGGCTCTCCAAAGACTTACAACTGAACTGAGTTTTTTAAGATCTGAGTTGATTCCTTGCTCTGATTTGAGAGCAAAAATTTGAGCTATAAGAGTTGGATGGTAGCAGCCAACTCAATTCACAACAAAAAGCAGTTTGGGAGATTGTGAACAATTCCTTAAAAAAATAATAATAATAATAATACTAATAATAATAAAAAAATAATAATCATAAAAGAGACCACGTTCTTGCCATTCCCTCTTAAACCTAAAAAAATTTAAAAAAATAATTCCATGTTTTCTATTCAACTGCCTCAAATAACTCATATGTTTTGCTAGCTAGTACGCTAGTATGTGCCCTCACTAGCTTGAACACTGTATTCTGATTAATATTGCATTTAATCAAATTAGCAAGCAAATTCATGCGCAGTGATACTTTCTATTTGTGTATATTCTACTGCCCCCTGGTGGCGAGGTGCACGGACCAGAAGAAGTGGCACAAGGAATTAATCCTAAAACTAACTTTAATTCCTTATTTATTCTATTTATTAATGTTACTACTAGGGGTGTGCCCAAAAAAATTAAGATTTTAAATGTCCCAAAATCGATTTTATTTTAATTATTTTATACTGTCTTGCCTTTGTGTGTGCCTTTATTTGGAGCGCTGTTCATGTTGTACTCAATTTGGCCACTTAGGGGCAGTGTGGTTCCACGCGGTGTGATACACTGTTAAGTTGGTAGCCACATTAGAGAGTAGAAGGAAAAAGTCACAATCAAGTTATTCCGATAAAAGTTGTTTTTTTGCAGTGTGGAGCCGTTCTTTTGAGTGATTAAAGTGCCGCGAGTAGCGCGCTAATTAGCATTAGCGAGCCAGACTGGAGTAGAGCGTTACAATTCCTTGCACATCAATAGATTCAAAAATCATTGCAAATCAAATCATTTTGAATCAAAAATAGCTCTTAATTGAAATTCGATTCTGAATCGAATCGCATACCCAAAAATCAGAATCGAATCGTGAGACATTCAAGGATTCCCACCCTTAGTTACTACTGTCTGCTTTGAAATACAATACCTACTGTAGAATGCAATTAATGTATTAAGAAGCATGTTAGTTTTTTTTGTTGAGGTTTTATTGGGGGCTGGAACGGATCACTGGCATTTCCATTCATGTCAACGGGTAAACATGATCTGAGATAAATGTGCTTTGAGTTACAAGCGCCGTCATGAAACGAACGATGTACCAATTTACATAACGCTGAACTGCAACTGTGCAGTGATTGCTTGGCTTACAAGACCAGGAAACCCGCACACTAGACTTCAAATCCTGCACTCTGCCATAAGAGTTCCCACAAGCAAGAGACTGAATACTCCAGAACACCGGCGACCATCTTCAATCAAAGCTCATATTTTTCCATATGAGGGAAAAACAAGGCCCGCATTCTTTGCGATCCTTTCCCCTAAAAATGCTGCCAGTTTGGAAAGAAAACGATGGTTAAGTCACACACAGACGGCTGCCTACAATCGGCCCACTTTGAATGGAGCGATTGTCAAACGGCGTGGGCGCATGCATTCAAACAACATGGACTAATGCTTGCAAGCATTTTCAAACTTCAACATTTTATAACTGAAAGCAGAGCAAAATTCTTTGAGGAATTTACTCCCGTTTTTTATGTGAAATATTTGTTAGCAAGCCAGGAATGAGTACAGAATTATAATTATTGTTGTCAGTGAATTCTCAATGTAGAAAAATAGAAGTACTAAACATTCTTTGTTGATAAAGATGATGAAATTGTGGTGATTTACCAGCACTTGATCAGTTGTTTACTACATTTGTGACTTTTCAAAGAAAAGACAGACGCGTGAATTCACTTTGAAACTTGTTTCCTTTTTTCTTAATTGTACAGTAACCAGACCCCAATTCACAAATCCCCATTTAGGAGCAGGTGAATATTCTGCATGACTTAACAAAACTCTTGAAAATCGAATAATCTTTTAGCAATCCATTTTTAAAAGGTTGAGTAAAATAAGTTTGAAATACTATTGAAGTGTTTTAGGATAATAGCTTGAAGGGGTGGCAATATTTGAATGTCTCCCGATTCGATTCCGATGTTTGGGTCTGTGATTCGATTCCGAATCGATTTTCGATTGAGAAAGATTTTTGACTCAAAATGATTTGATCGACAATGATTTCTGCTTCAATTTATAGATGTGCAAAGTAAGAATCGTCATGATCTAATCCAGTCTGACTCGCTAATGCTAATTAGCGCGCTACTCGTGGCACTTTTATCACTCAAAAGAACGGCTATTCATACCAAATTTTTCAGGAATGTATGCAGAGAAGCATCTTAACATTACTCACCGGCATATGCTCTTTCTACGCTGCAAAAACAACTTTTTTGCACATTAACTTGATTGTGACTTTTTCCTTCTACTCTCTAATGGAGCAACAACTTAACAGTGTAACAGAACGTTTGGAACCACACTGCCCCTAAGTGGCCAAATCGGGTACAACATGAACAGCGCTCACAATAAAAAAGGCACACACAAACAAGGGCAAGACAGTGTAAAATAATTTTAATACAATTGATTTTGGGACATTTAAAATCGAAGAATTGTGATTCTTATAAGAATCGATTTTTGGGCACACCCCAAAAAGCTTGGTTTCAATTATCAATATAGGCATTTTTCCATTGCTAGCCTTGGTCAGTAAACCTCCAAATAGCGAGGGTCCACTTTATTCTTGGCATGTGTCATCAAAGCATGTGCTATGCATAGCGTTTTATTCTGAGCGGCAGAGCAGTGTGGAGTCCGCACGAGCCAAACAAGACGCAACGCTCTCGACTGAAGGCCTGCATCCATCACGAATGCTTTCCTTATCACCAGAATGAGGGGTGTGGCTCATCCCAGGACCTCCAGGTCGCATGTAGCGTTGTTGTTGGCCATGAAAGCTTTTTTAACACATACACGCGCCACTACCAGTAATACATTTGGAAATGCAACAGTTGTAACAATTCCGAACATCCGGCCGTTTCTGATATTTCCGCAATGCAACGCTCCTTACATGGCGAAAACGAAAACGGCATATTGTGTTGCTTTTGCCTGTGACCAGCATGCAAAGCTCTCAGAAAATCAAGCCAAAAAGTGGTTGGATGTTACAATCATAATATGTTGCAACCTAAATAACATTCCATGTTTTCCCCATATAACCTGAATGTCAGAGAAAATGTGTAAAATCAGTGAAAGAGTGCAACTGGATGGTTCAAAATGGAGGTAACCAAGACCACAGCTTTCTTTTTTTTTTTTTTTTTTTTTTTTTTTTAAGCAACAGGTGGGCAAACATAAGGTTAACTCTTTGACTGCCAGACGTTTTCAGAAAAGGGATGCCGTGGGTGCCAGCCGATTTTAAGCATTTTGACTGATCTTTCAAGGTCCATAGAAAATTATGTGTTTGGACTATGGAAACACACATACTACCAATAAAAGATTGGACTCTCATCTTTCATCAGAAAAAAAAAGTTTGTTTCTACCTTATTCCGTTTTTCAGTAATCCACAATAGAAAATGGTTAGTTTCACCTCTGTTTTGAAACAAACGTCTTTTAACGTCTTTGGCACTCCTCCATAGGATTTTACTAAACGTTATTTAACGTTTTTGGCAGTCAAAGAGTTAACTAAAGAAAAATGGGCGAAAAATAGGCTAAATTATTCTCGAATCTATTTTAATACTAGTATTTTTTTGTTACTGAGCCATTAATCATTAAATGGCAGCTGTGTAGTTTGTCTGCGTCCCTCATAATTCAATAGAAAGAAAACATGGCTAAATATGTGCCATCAGAATAGTAATACAAAACATGATCAAACTTTTACTTAGTAAGAATGTTACGTACAGAACGTAGGAGCACGGCGATACAGATGGGGGAGGAGCAATGTCAGCCGTGTCACAGGACAGGAATAAAGCATGTAGGCCACAGTATGGAAAGTTGTATTCTTTGATGGTCCGGAATAGTTGATAATTAGATGTTCATATTTAGTTTTTATCTACCTTGTTGTTGTTTTTTTTTTACACCAATGGCTTTAATGCTGGATTGGTGTTCATTTATGTAAATCATAGCTTTTTTTTTTTGTTTGCTTGTTCAAAAAAATGGAATTGATTTTGTTAATATTGTGTCATTGTAACAACTCATTGCTCCAAAAAATGTGAGTGCATTATATACGCTCAAATAGACGACACACAATTAAAAACTAAACACATTTGCATCACTATTGTAAGATCTAGTGGCATTATGAAGTATTGGTACTCGGTAGCAGCGAGTATTCAAATGTATTTTATTATTCATCAGCGCTCAGGTAGACAAACTGGCTTTCAAGACTCACTTTAAATCTCTTCATGGTGTTATTGTATTATCTATTATTGACTTTTTCTGTTGTATCTTATTAATTGTTTCTATGCCCTTGTTTGACTGTCGTAATTGTGAAGCACTTGGCAACTTTGTTTACAAAAAGGTATGACCGCGGTGTCTCGTTATACGAGTGCCTTGACTTCGGCGTTTTTGAGATACGAGCCATTGCTTGGCTGATTTTTTGTTTGTTTATCTTGAAGTAGGAGTACGAGTGCGATTCAGACCTCCGCCACTAGATGGCGACAGCGAGTCACAGTGGTTTGCTGCTGTGCAGTGGAAGGATATAATCAATAGGTGACAAATTGGTCATTTTTTTTCTGTTTTCTTTTTCTTCATTCATTTCCACTAGAAAACATGATTTGAGATAGAAGTGTTTCACAGAACAACTAATTAGCAGGTTAAGTG
Organism: Vanacampus margaritifer; assembly: GCF_051991255.1. NCBI lineage: Eukaryota > Metazoa > Chordata > Actinopteri > Syngnathiformes > Syngnathidae > Vanacampus > Vanacampus margaritifer. The sequence continues at coordinate 8,797,764 of NC_135432.1, read as the reverse complement.
CTATGTGCCACCCCAAAACGACTCTTCCTCCGCCACTGCCACCGTCACTGTCACACACGCTGCCACGCTCGTTCACGTGTTCTCAGACTGGCACAGGCTGCCTCAGTGGAGTAACAGGGAGTACTTGAGGTCCTACGCAGCCCCACACAAAAGAGGCTCTATTCAGTGCCACCGAACCCGCTCGGCTACAAGGCTCCCTCGGAACAAGGGCGCCTCTGAGAGACGCTGACACCTTCATGCTGCCGGCGCAGCCGCACATCTGTTGGCGCGGCGCCCGTTTGAAAAGGTCCACCCAAGCGTCATGGCTATAATGAGCCCGTTTTTTTTTTCTTCTTCTCCAGAGTGACCGGAGGGGAGCTGCAATGGATGGTCGGCTATTTATAGTCAGCAAGATACATGAGAGTCAAGGGCTGCTCCTCAAACAGCAACGGTTGCTAGGGAAGTCACTTTGGGGGCGTTACCGCCATCACCCTCCGCTACAACAATTACAGCAGCTCACTAAGGAGAAGAACATGTGTTGAGATTCAGCACAAAACGGAAAGTTCCGTTCCCTCAGCGCGTCATTGACGACGAAAAAATACATATATTCCGCTATGCTTCAATGAGCAGTGCGGTGGAGCATTTGGTTGGCAAACTTAACACCTCTGACTCACAGCTCTGTGGTTCCGTTTTGGAATCCGGACTGCAGGCTTCCTCTGTAGAATTTGCATGTTGGGCACAGTCCAAAAACATGCAAGCTTGGCTAGCTTCATTCAAGACTCAAAATTGTCCTTATTGGGAAAGTCAAGAAAAACATTTTTTTGGGACAATAATATATATATATACGCCAGCACTTGTCTTAACACGAAGGCCCTTAAAATGATATAATTGAAGAAAAGCGAAGTTTCCAACGCTGTGAAAGTGCCCTGAATGCACCATTTTGCTTGCATAGCATTAGCAACTAGCAAGTGTGTAGCGTATGTTATTCTGGTTACTTTGCTGTCCCTAAGCGTCATTTAAGCTGTTTAATGACACCCCAGTTGGCGCTAACGGTAAAACTAAACACACGACTATAAGAATTACATCCACTGTATATTTAAATACAAAACATGCTTTGTTTTTAAAACATTGTTAGCATAGCGCTAATGCAAAAAACGAAGGGAGGATCCCATTCAAATGCTAATCAGAAGTTAGTTTCATCTTTGGAGTGTTTTTCCTTTAAATAAATAATGAATATTTGATTTTATTATTGACACCTAAATCTATACAATAACCTTGTATATTTCAAGAAATGTGTTGATTAGGACGTACTATGGACTTGTCATTCAAAGCAGAATAAATCTTAAGCGCAAATGTTTGTGCAAGACAGCCACTGAAAAGCAATTGGGGGATAATTTTATGCATTATATACATTTTTCAAAATAATCGGCAGATTATTCAGTAATCAGTATTTTTTTTTCTGCCAAAAATCGGTATCGGCCTCAAAAAATGCATATTGGCCAGGCCCTACTAAACACAACATTCTGACGAATATTATGTTAATGTAAATTAAGCAGCAAAATGCACCTGCTTTTATCCATCTCAGGGGGCGGCCATTTTGCCACTTGCTGAAAACGACTGAAAATGGCATCACAGAGGCTTAAGGGTTCAGGTAACGAGCGTCACGGCTCACCTGTTTTCGGTGTTTGGTCAGGTGACATTTACAAGCAGAGTTCGGTATTTCTATTACTATTTAAGTTACTAATCCAAATTGTTTGCTTATGTCGGCACGATTAGATAATTTGAGTTTTTACGAAATTATACGCAAAAAATAGTTAGATGTTGTGAAACACAATATATGTAGGCATATAGTGTCACTCTCAGGTGTTAATCCTAAATGTCCAAATATGGTCAAAATCACATTTGCACACAAATCAATAACATTGGGCTGTCTGGATTAGTGGCGTCATTTTTTTCATTATTACATCGCTCATGGCTCTAAGATCTTTGAGAAAGATTTGGTGAAGATGATGTAACAGGCGTGTGCTCTTGCGAAGTATTAAAAGGCTTTTGGCACATGGCGGCTCGCCTTAGTTGAGGACTTTAATGTGCATTTTAATTAATGAATTAGCATTTTTTTAACATATTCAATTATTGATTTAACAATATTTATAACAACTTGAACAAAGTGGTATTTGGGAACTCATTTATTTTATGTCCTGAAAAGCGATATTCTGTATTTGTACAGCTTGGCGGCGGCCGGCTTACATCTGTGACGTTGCAACATCGTACCATTTGGCTACTACTAAAAGCTAAGCTAACAGTTGTTCTATTTCCTCCATACGACCAAAATATTGCTGGTTGACTGTATAAAACAGTCAGGCAGGTTTTTTAAGCCAGTCAAACTTGGCTTGACCTGACCGACCAATCAGAGTGCTGATTGTAGGCCAGTTGTGAGGTGAATTTGCAATCTGATTGGTTAAAGAAACAGTCCCATTGCTAATGTAGTTGAAGTTGCATGCTCCAGCTTTGAGCCGGATTGACATGACAACATAGAGGTTGAAATCTAATTGGACCAAAACAAAAATCTAACACCCACATTAACTCAATCACTGCCATTGACGGCTATAGATGTAAAAAATTCATTCAAACTATTTCTATTAGTTTCACTTTTTTTCTCTCACCTTTGTTGACAAGAGTATGAAAACCTAGAAGAAAATGTATTGTACATTTATAACAGATTTGTGAAATGTGTGATTAATCTTGCGTTAACTAGTGAATTCATGTTAGTATTTTTTTTTAAATGTATCACCTGATGCACCTAATTAAAAAAAAGAAAACATTATTTAAAAAGTAATTTTTTTTTAATTGTAATTAATCGCATGACTTCAATAATTAACTCACAATTAATCACACATTTTATATCTGTTCTAAATGTACAATCATTTTTTTTCTAGGTTTTCGTACTCTTGTTAACAAAAATGGAAAAAAATGTGAAACTAAGAAATAGTTCGAATGAATTTATGACGTCTATAGCCCGTCAATGGCAGTGAATGAGTTAATGTACTGGAAACAGTACTGCCAATAGAAACAGTACCAAATTAAGAATCGACTAAATAAATAAATAAATACAATTTCATGGAACAAATCCAAGAATTTTGTTGAGTTCTTGTGATAGTGCTGCCCACCACTGGGCTGTACACACATTAACAGGGTGTGCTATCTTTCTTCTTGATCTTGCAACGCGCACACACACACACACACACACACACACACACCGCTAAAGATTACTTCCTTGAGCACTTAAGTGACATGGATGATTGGATGAGGGCGGAATAAACAAAAGCGGTGCAACTCTTGACATAGCCAAGAGCTTCCTCTTTGTTTCCAAACACAAACTCCTCCCCTAGCGAGGAATTTAGGCCTTTAACGTCGCTGAAAACTCTTAAGCGTCTGCATCCGAGAGCCTCTTTTATAAGCTCCTTGACTTACGAGCGTGGAGGTGGAGGGAAGGAAGAGTGGGCGGGGGGGCGGACCCTTTACGATCAGCAACTTCTCACTGGAGGAGAAATATGCTTCCCTTTCTATTTCCAGCCCTTAACAAGCCGCCGTGAGATGGCTGATCGGACTGCACAGCTGCGGTGACAAGCTGATGAATCGCAAACAAGGGCGACGATGCGGAACCCTGAAAAGGTGAATTAGTCACTTTCCGTGAAGGAGTTCCGTCTTTTTCACTTTTTAATCGCGACACCAAGCGTGTGGTGAGTAGAAAGCGGAGTTGTGACTCAGTGGCGGCAAAAGTGGCAGGTGGAAACCTTTAACCCCATTTGGTGATCACGCAACCCCCACACCACATGCTTGTCATTCCACGCTTACCACAGTAAGGGAGAGAAGAAGAAAAAAGGCAGAATTTTGTTTCCAAATGAACACAGACAGCTGCTCAACCTTTTACAACAAGCTTGACAAATCAGGCTCTTAATTAAAGTTCCTGTCAAATAAATGTTGGGTAGTGTTGTTAACAACCCTGCCAAATTTGAATGATTTAAAAAAGAAAAGAAAATATTGCCAAGAAAAAATGAGGCGTGAAAGTCCTCCTCTCTGCTGTAGGCGTGTCCGCTGAACGTACTGAAGCCACACCCTACTCAACGGACAATCAAATTCGACACTTTGGAAAAATGGAAGACATGCCCAAAAATAACTGCTGGCAGCTTCCAGCGGCAGGAATTTAACCCATTTTCCACGCCGTAACAAGGCACTCTTTAGGGGCGGCGTGGCTCAGTGGTAGAGTGGTCATCTCCCAACCCCAGAGGGTGTGGGTTCCATCCCATGCCATTGTGACCACGTTGAAGTATCCTTGAGCAAGATATTGAACCCCCAGTTGCTCCTGATGCTGCGTCATCAGTAGTCGAATGGGAAGTCAAATGTAAAGCGCTTTGAGGGCCTTGTAAGGTGGAAAAGCGCTATTTAAATGGAGCGCCATTTACTAGTGACGGCAAAATGAAGCTTCATGAAGCATTTGCGATACTTTTTGACTCCTCTAGATGGTGCTCTTGGTTTAAAAATAAAGGCAAGTGCAATAAAAATTGATTACATTTGCATTGCATCTTTGAATCATGAGTGCCATTTTGAGGAGTCAAAAAATAGCGCAAGTGCTTCATGAAGCTTCATTTTCCCATCACTACCATTTACCATTAAGCTGCCAATTACACACATTGGCTGTTGTGTCAAATTGTTAAAAAAGAAATGACCTCACTCTTTAATTTTCTCTCTAGGCATGCATGGACTTATGGCTAACAATGAGGCACTCTAAAGCAGTCAAATTGAGGCATGCTCGATGGAGAAGTACGCATCTAGGCAGATTTTAGCCCCCCCCCAAAAAAAAAAAGAAGCAAGAAAGCAGACATAATAAAAAATAAAAAAAACAGTTTAACGCTGTATCTCCACAGTACAGTTAACTTTAAACAGTGTCGTGTATGTAAGAGCAAATCTCTGACTTCATTTTCCAGGGTCTTGAACAAAAACAAAAAAAAAAACGCACTAAAATGGCTTTATGGTGAACTGCAGTTTTCCATGAAATAAAAAAGGTAGAATATGATATGATCTGCAAGCTAGCACAACAAAACCATATCGTCCTGTGTTTTTTCTTTTTTAAGACAAAAAAAAAAAAAGGTTGTGCTTTACCTTGACTAGTTTCGGCGACGACTGCCGCCTTCAATAAGCCAATTATGTAAATAAATATTATTAAATAATAATACTAATTCATAATTATTGAGTCGTCGCGACGACTGCCGCATTGTTGTCGCCGAAACTAGTCAAGGTAAAGCACAAAAACGTGAAATTTACCGCATCACAATGTAAAATACATATACATCCCATTTACATCATTCACTCCCAGCCATTTTCACAGAGGCAATCCCCTTCACTCCCATCAGGGAGGCATCAACCTTCGTCTACAATTTTTTTTTTATCTAGTTTAATTCAGGTGTCAATCAGCTGCATCAACTAGAAAGGGGGATTTTTAATGTAAACTTACTTTTTTAACTCGTTCACTCCCAGCCATTTTCACTGAAGCAACCCCCTTCGCTCCTGGCCGTTTTACTGGATTTTGACTGATTTTGCAAGGCCCACAGAATATTGTGTTCTATTGCTATAAGAAAGATGCGACCTACCAAAAGAAAGATTAGAGTTTCTTCTTACATCAGGAAAATTACATTTATATCTGTTTCCGTTTTGCAGCAATTAGCATTAGAATATAGTTGAGTTTCATCATTATTCACAAATCTATTTAGAAATGTGAGTAAAATAGCTTTTTTTTTTCAACATGACCCTGGTTGATCTCTTTTGCTCTGCTGCCACCTGCTGGCCGTTTGTGTAATAACTACCATTTCTTCAACCGTTCTTTGCAGTTGAGAGGCTGTATCAAATCCTTCTGTATGCTGTCGCATTAAAAAAAATTAATTATAAATATGTCTTTGGGAGACTTATAAACATTTAAAATAGAACATATTTATACGTTTTTGGGGACCAAATGAGTTAATTACACAAAAAGTCATTCATCAAGTGTAAAAAAAAAAAAACAACCCGAGGTTGTTTACTGCTTATTTCTGATAGATGTTTTTCTAATTTACATAATAGCATCCGCACAAGTAGTTTCCACTGTACACGCCCCGTGCACGGATCCACTTCGTAATAAAGTGCATCCTCCATAAGAGAAAACACAATTGATCTACGACTGGGCGCTCACTTCAATCTTCACACCTTACGTAGACAAGCAGTAGCCCGCTAGGCTCCTCACGAGGCCCTAGCTCCACCCTAGTTGCCCCGGTAACGACAACCACAGTCTGCAATGGCCCAGCAGTCTTGTGGGGTGAGTGAACAGTGCAGTTCAGCCAAGGTGGTAAAAGTGTGCTGTAATTCTTAATCCTTTGCGGAATTTAACCAAAGAATAGCAGAGAGAGAGAGAGAATGCAAGAAATGTTGGAGCTGTTTTAAATTGTGAGTAGAAAAATGCACGTCTCCATAAAACACAGATGTCGATGTGGCTTAGGAATGCAAAAAAAATCACATGCACCTACTTGATGTTTGTTGGTAACGTGTACCAGAACTGCAAAAAGTCTCCACTTCAATTATGATATATTGAACACATTTTTTTGTGTCCACTGGACAACAACAAAAAAAAACAACAACATATTTTTTAGTGCCATTTTTGACATATTTGAATGATTTATGGGTAATTTTAGACTGCTAATACAGAAAATGACATCAGTTTCTTTGAATTGCCTTTAGTTTTTGACATATTGATATTTTTGACAATAAAATGTGCTTTGATGGTTTACAAAATGTACTTTTATTGATACTAAAAGTAGCGTTTGTACTTTGATGTCACTTGTGCATTTGTTTACTGTTAATATTGAGTTAATTTCAGAAATTTTGCTTTATTTTCATATGAAATCTGACTCTTCTATAGAAGGCTTTCTGCGATAACAATTGTCGTCTTTCAAGATTTCGCATTTTTAAAAAAAAAAGAAAGAATACTGCATGGACATGCTTAAAAATACAGATACAGCCTCATCAAAGTTGTAGCATAAAGAGAATAACAATTTCATAACTTGCATATTATTTGCATAAAAAATGAAATATCTATAAAAAAAATAAAAAACTATTTTTTAATTCAGTGAAAACCATTAAAAGAACTGCAAAATTATCAGTAAGTGTTCCATTTTTGTCAACTTGATTATGGCACAAGCAAGCAGCAAACCATTCGTGATTTTTGAAGGCCTCTTTTCATTCTTCATCTTGCACTGATCTCATAATTCTTCTCCAGCGTTGTATTTTTTTTTATTTTTTTTACAAAGTTTTACACCCCAAACTACAATGTAACCGGCGTCAACATTGAGTTGAACGACCTTGCCTTACAGTCAGTTTAGTTGCAATTGTGTTATCAAGTCTAGCACACACATACACACAAAAACACAACAAGATGAAGTTGAAGCTTTCTCAAGGGCGCCAAATCGTTTAAGGCAGAAGTGAGCAGCGCGGCATTTGGCAACGCAACAACCAAAAATGTCTTGTACAGTTCCTCCATTTTAAATGGCGAAGGAAGCCCAGCTAATACTAATAGTTACACGTAGTAAAAAATCCGATCCCAACAGTCACTAATAGTTTGATCCTAACAGTTGCTAATAGTAGTCAATCTGATCCTTACAGTAGTTCCTAAGAATTGCATAGATCCACTTACTATTTCTGCCGCGAGGATGATACCTTTTTGGGTCCTCACATAACTTTTCAGCTTCTCCAGGCAACTGGCACCCGAGCTGGACGCTGACGCATCGGCCATTATTATTTGGACAAGTTGGAATGAAAGCACTCGAAGCAAAGTGTAAAATTCCCAGAGTGTAGCGCTGGTCCCGCACGGCTAGCTTGTCTTGCTGCTAGCTGACTCCAAAACAACCACAACAACGAAGCTAAAACAACAAGTGAAGGCTGGCAAAGTCCGTCCGAATACAGCAAGGCGGCTACTGCCAACTCGTGCTCGCTCCTTGAATGTTGCGAGGGCGGAGGAGAGCAAAGGCGAGTAGAGGAGCTGTCATGTCACTCATTTGGGGCGTTGGCTTTCACTTTTCTCCACGGGGAACTGTTGCCTTCAAGAGCAACTGGGAACTCCATAACTTTGATCCGAAACTTCCCACGTCCTCAGTTTTCAAGAAGCAAAAGTAAAATTATATCTTCCACTACGACAGCACACTTTCCTTTCCAGTTTAGATTTCGTAATTATAAGGGTTTGTCTTTGTTCTATACTATTTTGTAAATGTCAAAGTGAATACTTTGAAAATATCCGACTTTAAGAACGCAACAGTACAGTATGTTACAAGTTACAACTGTAGCGAGTTGCCTTCAAGATCCTCAGAGACGTCATTATACTCAACATTTCGCCGAATTCCTGTAGTGAATTATGAAGCTTAATTAGACATATCAAAAGAAACATTCATTTGTTTTCGAATGCAGTAAGTTGTTTTTGTTTATATTTATATAGATCCAATCAATAGGAATACAATATATAATATGAAGTTACATTCACCTACAGTTCTGAAGGCAGCGTGCTGTATTTTAATGATGTGCTTCTATGGAAGTTATGATTCATAGCAGTGATAGCACACATAACACGCTCTGTTCTGTAAAAGCATTTATATTATCACGGCCCACGAGTGTTTCATACTTGTTGAATTCATTATTTCGCCCTATATTTAGTTAATTCAAATGTATTCATTCATATTTCATTTACATAATTGGCTTATTGATTCATTGTAAAAAAACATAGTAGCTTATGTAAATATTTTTAATGTACATGTAACTTTGATTTATTTAATTAAATGATTAGCAGATTATTCATAATACAATTAATTTAAATAAAATATACCAGATTTTTTTTTTAATGAACAATTTTACATTTGAACTATTTTTATTTCATTTTTATTTTACTCATCTACTGACTTGGCCGATCTTTCCATTTAAAAATTTAAATGGGTCCCCTACAAAATAAAAAAATAAATTTATAAATAAAATAAAAAAAGAAGAAAGAAAAAAAAGGTGAAAAAAAGTTCATTTTTCAAGTGTTCTGTAGCAAACAACTGACGACAACCGGGTCATTTTAAGGAAATAGTATTTACATTGGAACTCTAAATCTAGTGTGTTTTTCCTCAATTTGAATAGTATCAATTTTGAAATGTTACTTTTTCATTTTGGACCCCGAAAAACCCTAATTTAAACATTCAAACAAACTTTCAATTACTACAAGAAGAGATCACTTTGAACAGAAGTACACATTTTAACCGTCAACAGAATAATTTCAAGTTTATTTCATTTTTGTTTCACATGGAGCCAATATACAGTAAGAATACAGCAGAATTCTGGAGAGCCTTGGATATTTTTCTTCTCTGACTTATCATTATCATAAATACTAATATGTATACATCATACACAATAAACACAGCACTATCCAAAGGTGTAGAGAGTATCACAAGACATCATTCACCACTAACAACAGAGTATATTTCATTTGAGCATATTTATAAGAGCTACAGAGAGAAGAAAACTGTGTTGAGGGGACAAGAGAGGTGGTGGAAATAAAGAAGAGAGCCAATCCAAGGCTGAGCCTTGGACCGAAACACTGGAGATGGACAAGGATTCATTCAAGATGTGGTCTGTGGAAGCAAAACTACAAATGATGACACAGCTGCGACCATTTCAAACACAACCGGCAGGGCTGCTGAATTCTCGTTATTGCCTAAATTGTGCTTTGTGTAGAACTGTCGATGGATCTAACATGCTGTCGTGTCACTGCTGAGTCTGCCCAAATACGTTTAGGGACACTTTAGAATAAGAGGAAGACGATGCATGCACTAATTTCACTTGTCATTCAAAGGAGAAGCGAGAAAGGAGGATTTCAGATGCAGAACAAATATCTTTTTGTCCCGACTACTTGAAAACGGTTTCCAGGGCGAGCTCTTAAACGTGTACTACACCTTATTTTCATTTACCCACAGTTGACGTTCATGTAAGGGGGGGAGAAACTGGACGGCTTGGTGTCTTACAACTTTCTGAACTGCACAAACAGGACAAAATTCACGGACAAAACCTGGCCGATACCCACAAATAAACACGCGCACTTCTAAAACGGGACACTCGCCGCCCTGGTTAATAATGTTCAAAGCACACAACAGCAGTTTGTGGAAAGAAGAGCACAGGATTCTAGAAGATGCAATCAAATACGTCACTAATGTCATTTTGACGTGTTGGGTTGGAAATATTTGCGCATCCTCTTGATGGGGAAAGATAAAATAAATCAAGTGGGAAACAACTTGAAAGCACTATTGGATATTGCTAAATGTCACCTTCTACGCCTAATTAGTTGCTATTAATTTGGGTGCGAAGGCCCTCTCTTCAAATTGCTCGATTATCCTCAGGCCAAACAAATCGTTTTTTTGAAGGATTTCCGACTTTAAGTGTAATGTATTGTTGCCACACATTGATAAAAAAAAAAAAAATCACGTTTTAACATGAGAAATTTCATGCTACGACGTGATCAATTTCAAAGTTATCGTGTTATGTGTATCTTCTTTGTAAATCTATAAAGTTTTTCTTTTCTTTTTTTTTTACAGTATTATTGAGTTGCGTAGCTAATAACTTTGATTTATAAAGACCCACTACTCACATAGGGCTCGCCAGTGACCTGAAACGGAAGAAATAGCTTTGTTTTGTCTCGCCGAATGCGGACATTTTTTTTGTCACAATGTGTAATGTGAAATTTGTCACATTACATCATGAAATTTATCACGTCAAAATGATAAACTCTATCATGTTAAATTGATCACATTATTATGCGACATTAAGCTCTTTTTTTCCTTCTTGTGCGGGAGCAATACGCGCCCGTACTTCCTTAGATTCGTCAACTCACAAAATTTTACAGCCGTGGTCATCTTGGTGAAAATTTGACATTTGTTAGGAGAAATGTATAGATCAGGGGTGGCCAAGTTGGGTCCTCGAGAGCACCAACTATCCAGCCTGTTTTCCATGTCTCCCTTCTTCAGCGCAGCTGAATCTAATGATCAGCTCATCAGCAAGCTCATGAATCAGGTGTGTTGGTGGAGAGAAACATGGAAAACAGGCTGGATGGTGGCTCTTGAGGACCAAACTTGGCCACCCCTGGTATAGATGCAGTGCCACATTCCTTCAAATTCCGCCTTCTACCTACCCACCAGCTTTTTTGCGCACCACCAAGCTGGCGTGACTAATTTTGCTTTTATGTATTTATCGGCCTTCACCCTGCTCCTCATCCAACAGCTAAAAAAAAAAAAAGACAGTGAGAAGATAAAATGAAAAGTGTTGATGTCACGAATAATAAAAAAAAAAATTCCGTTGGTGTGATGGGAGAGGAGTTGAAGGGCAAAGGCCAAACTATACGCTCCTAGACAGAACCAAAGTCGATCCGATTGAATAACTCTGTGCTCTACATTTGTTGTATAACAACTAATATGGAGTGCACAATTATTCAACGGCGTACATAGAATCATATATATTAGCATGTCGATATTTACACAGCACAGACAATACATTCTCTCAAGTTAAATATAACTACAATGTTTCCCTCCCACCCATAAATGTAAGTCTTTTTCCACGACAAGATTTCCTCTTAAATGTTGAATGTCAATGAATGTTTTGGTTTTTGTATTCAAGTTTTTCTCGTATAACCAAACAGACAATCCTCCGTTGTCTTCTACAGTTAAATACGTCACGAGAAGAAACATCATGTTACAGCAAAGACTCCGACCCCTCCCCCCCCCCCCTCCCTGACCCCCCTCCTGCTTCCTTAAGGTGTTCCCGACCCACTTTTGGCCTCGACCCCGCTCCCCCCCCACCCCCACCCGCCATTTGCCCAACTCACATGTACACAAACAGACTAACAGACGAGTGCAGAAACGCAGGCGGCGGTTGAGCGCCGGAATCACAAGGTCACCCTGGAAGGAGGACGACAGGAAAGGAAGCGTATTCATTAACCTGCTCTTCAATCATTTATGACAAGCCTCGCTTACAAACATTTCAACACGGGAAAGTCATGTCATGCGTGAGAACAAAGCTTAAAGATTTGAAGGCCGCTGCAGAAAAATGGAACGACGCAAGGGCCACTTTGAAATTCATCCATCCGTCCATTTTGTGTAGTACTTATTCTCATTAGGGTTGTAGGTGAGCAGCCGACCACCACAGCTGAAATTGGTCAAAAGGTGTGCTACACCCCGGACTGGTCGCCAACCAATCCCAGGGCACGTGTGGACAAAAAAACAAGGGTTTGTCCCCATCAGCTGGACTGGTCGTCTGGCATAGCGGGCAGATGCCCGGAAGGCCAGCATCTTCAAGGGCCAATGTGGTATAATTAATGTTTAATAAATATTTAGCAATTCATTTCTACATATTTCTTTCTCTGTTTTTCCCCCCAAGAGCTCGGCCGACAAATCAGAGGGAACAGCCAATTAAGCTATTTATTAGTTCATGAACTCATTCACTGCCATTGACGGCTATAGATGTCAAAAATTAATTTGAACTATTTCTATTAGTTTAAAAAATGTCCCCACTTTTGTTAACAAGAGTATGAAAACTTAGTGTTTTTGTATATTGTATTAGAACAGATATAACATTTGTGATTGATCGTGAGTTAACTAGTGAAGTCATGCGATTAAAAAAAGTACTTGCCTGACGCTCCTAATTTTTAATAATCTTTTTTTTTTTTTTAAGAAAAGATTATTAAAAATTAGGAGCTTTCAGGCGATTAAAATTTGTAATCGTAATTATTCGCATGACTTAACTCATGATTAATCACAAATTTTATATCTGTTTTAAATGTAAAAAAAAATTCTAGGTTTTCATACTCTTGTTAACAAAAATGGAAAAACTAAACTAATAGAAATTGTTCAAATTATTATTTTTTGTACATTTAAAACAGTGAGTTGAAATGTAATGAAATGAAAGAGTTTAACCGCCTTAAAATAATGTATAAAGCCCATCATAAAATGTTACCAATTAACATGCAAATCAAATTCATAAAAAGGGAAAGTAAGTACAAATTAAGAGGAACAGATATTTTTTTCTAAACCGAAATACAGAACAAAACAAAAAGAACGATGTATTTTAACTCTGCATTCTAAAACTACATCATCTCACTCTATTTGTATTTTTTTTTAAATGTATAAAAGCCCAATTACTGGAAAAATATGTATAGCACAAGGTCATGCTGTTGAATTATTTTGTTTACAGTAATTGTTACATTAAAAGCGTCTTGACTGCTTGCTGTCATTTATTTTGTGTTGATGATGGACAGATATAAGTTTTACTTCTTTCTGTCCCCTTTCATTTTTTTAAAGAATGAAATAAACATTTTGAATTGAATTGAATGGGGTACCACTCATATGCTATTTTTAGACCGCAAGGTCACGTGACATCAGCAGCTTGAACCGGAAGGAGGTATCTAAACTCAAATCAAGTGGCAAATCCTTACAAACAACAATTCACATTTATAGACAATTTACAGTCATCGATGGTCACTTTGCATACGATGTTGTCAATTGACAACTCAAAATTGTCACAAAATTGCCGGATGTGAGTGCTTGTTTGTCTTGTGTGCCCTGCGATTGGCTGGCGACTAGTCTAGGGTTTACCCCGCCTCTTGCCCAAAGACAGCTGGGATAGGCCCCGGCACTCTCGCGGCCCTAACCAGGATAAGCAGAAAGAAAATGGATGGACGGATTTATTTGGCCATTGTCCTGGAAGCGATTACTCAAAGGTCATAATAGCATTTAAATTGTTAGATGATTAGTATTGAATTTGTTTTCACAGGACAGAAACAAAGGTTTTCAAGAAAGATCTTCCATTTTGTACAACATGTGAAAAAAATGCCCCCCGTGCACTTTTGGCCCAAACACTCACCATCCTGCAGCTGTGGCGTCAGCGCACAGGCTCACATTTGATTGGAGTAGGAGGTGGGCTGCTGTTCGTAGCCCTGGCTGTAGCCCCCGTCCTCGTTGTAGCCCCCCTGCTGGCCGTACTCGGGCTGGTAGCCTCCCTGGGAGCCGGCGTACGGGTCCTGCTGACCGTAGCCACCGCCCTGGGCAAAGGAATCGGGGGCGGGCTGCTTTTCCTGCGACGGCATGTACGTTCCGGAGAAGGCCGCCATCCAGCCGGTCTCCTTGAAGACGAACCACAGGTTGCCTATCCACAGGATTAAGTTGATGAAGCCGAAAGCCTGCGCAGGAACAGACACAGTACCATGTCAATCAAGTGCTTCAATATAAAATTAAATATAAGTACAGATCATTTTGTAATCCTGCTCAAATTTGAACGTTCACACTGTGCAATATTTCTCCAACCTCCAACACTTGAACAGCTGAATGAATCCATCTCAGAAGGCGGCCATTTTGCCACTTGCTCATCGAGTGAAAATGACATCCCAGTTGCTCAGGTCTCAGGTAACAACCAATCACAGCTCGGCTTCAGAAAACAGGACACCTGTTATTGGTCGTTGCCTGAGCCATGAGCAACTGTGATGTCATCTTCAGTTGACAGCAATTGGCAAAATGGCCGCCCCCTGAGATGGATAAGATCGGCTGGATTGTGCTACATAACTCATATTCCACAAATTTATATTAAGTCATTCACTGCCATTGACGTGAAAAATTCATTTGAACAATTTCTATGAGTTTACCATTTTTTCCCCACTTTTGTTGTTCAAGGTAATTTCAAGGTCAAAGGCCATATATGAAATTACAGGGAAACCTGATGTAAAAGAAGAATGTAACACTTTCTTTAAATGATTTTTATAATCGTAATCAGAATCCTCAAACAAGCCATTATCACATAATATGCATTAATATTTCTACATAAGTATATATTTAGGACAAAAACACAAGTACAGACAGTCACTCAGCAATGTAAGGTGTCCAGTGCTGTGGTAATACTTATTAGGAATCTGCCAAAAAATCAATTCTCATAAGAATCGCGATTCTCATTTAGTACGATTCATAATCAATTTTAAATGTCCCAAAATGGATTTTATTTAAATTATTTTATACTGTCTTGCCTTTGTCTGTGTGTGCCTTTATTTGGAGCGCTGTTCATGTTGTACACGGTTTGGCCACTGAGGGGCAGTGTGGTTCCACACGGTCTAATACACTGTTAAGTTGTAGCCACATTAGAGAGTAGAAGGAAAAAGTCACAATCAAGTTATCCCAATTTTTTTTTCCAGCGTGGAGCCGTTCTTTTGAGTGATAAAAGTGACGCAAGTAGCGCGCTAATTAGCATTAGCGAGTCAGACTGGAGCAGACCGTTACAATTCCCTGCACATCTATAGATCCAAGCAAAAATTATTGTCAATCAAATAATTTAGGAATAAAAAAATCGAAAATCGATTCTGAATCCAATCGCAGACCCATAAATCGGAATCGAATCGTAAGACATTCAAAGATTCCCACCCCTAACACTTATACAATGACAATTGTGCAAAAGATGCAGAAAGGTGTTGTCTTATGAAACTACTGTTCCAGGATGGTTTTCATTATGTATTAACCCTTAAGTATTATTTTTGATTACACGTTAATATATCTGTACATGGAGGAGATCCTCTTTATTTGCTTCAATTTCGACATACCCTCTCTGCTAAAATGAATTTTATACTTGAGCTTCAAACCAGTCTTGCGCGTCATCATGTCTGTAGTGAAGTCTTTAAGCCCGAGAACGTGAGTTTAAGTCGCGATGAGTCGAGCGTCGATCCGTGCCGGCGACTTACCACGGAGGTGTTTAGTCCAGAGACTTTGGGGTCGTAGACCTCGCGGCAGCGATTCTCTCGTTCGTCGCAGGCAGTGATGAGGGTGACGACCCTCTCGGGATCGGTGGCCGTCTTCACATCCGACAGACCTTTGGCCCACGCGCAAGACGACACCAGCCACATGAAGGCGAACACCGCCGTCACTACAAAGTCCTGGCGGTCAACAAGCAGCACGGTTTAGTCTCATAATAATTGTCTGTGCCAAATTATGAACTACAACTGTATTTTTATTTGCTAAATTGTAGATTCTTGATCCCCCCCCCAAAACCCCACCCCCCACTCGCTAAGATGTCCGACTTACAATCTGGGGGCCTTTGTTGTTTTCACGGTACTTCTCCAGGATGAAACAGTAGACTGAGAGCGCCGCCATGGAGTAGAGGAAGGAGAATACACCGATGGTGACGAAGAACTCCGCTGAGGAAGAGTAGTCGCCGACCAGGAATAGCCGCTCGGGGTTCCCTCCCTTGCAGGTGGGGGCATCAAAGTAAACCTGATGGAGCCTGACAAAAGACAAAGAACAGCAAGTTGGACAAGCTTTGAAATGATCAAGAACTGTCCGCTATATATTGTTTGTTTAATAAATATGATCCTCACCTAAGTTACTATTAGCCTGGAATTTACAATTGAAACAATTGAGAATGCAATCTTAGTTGTGTTGCGCAAAATGTTGAGTTTTTACAGTCATCTCAACCACTTCCTCAAACCACAGTTACTCAATACTCTGTCTGCTTTTACGTTCTTATTAAGATGTGACAAGAAATGCAAAAATTTAAATGGCTACTTCAATCTGTGCAGCAAGAATTTTGAAACAAGTTTCTCAGGTTTGATTTTTTTTTTTTTTTGTTGCCTTTTTGGGGAACATTTTCATGTGAACTAGAAAATCTGTTAAAAAAAAAAAAAGTTTAAAAAGTAAAAAGTTCGCCTTGATCATTTGGTTTTGTTTACTACTCAGAGAAGCCCTTCACTGATTGGCTGATAAATCTCAGTGAAAAATATAAACCAATTAGCTCGTACGGGCTGAAATTTCGAGCAGTCGATGTGTCAAAATTACAAAATTATTTCAATGTGCGTCACTTGCTCACTTAATGCCTCATAAAGCTTGACTTTACTTGTGTGAATGTATTTGTTGTGGAGGATTTCACAAGTATTTGAAGTACTCGCTCCATGTTTTCAAACTTGGAGCCGCATGTGGTACACAGGTGTTGAGAATCGCTGCTTCTGTTAAAAATGGCAACCGCTGGCCATACTTCCTCATTCTGTTTTTGATCACCTCATAACGAACCCCGATATGCATTTAACTCTTGTGGATGAGCCATTTGGAACATGAACCACATGAACTGCAAGGGCATACCTGAATGGATATTCAAATTCCACTTCGATGCCAAGGTCGCTCTCCGAGCGGTTTGTACACTCCACGCTCATCTTGAACATGCCGGAGTAGCTGCCGCATGTCGAAAAGGCGAAGATGGCAAAGATCTGCGAGGGGAAAGACAGGGTGAACATTTGACAGCCACTCATGCATGCGTGTCAACAAAAGGTGCCATAAAACAGGCCGGCGGAAAAGCTGTGAATGAATGCAAATAAATACAGCGTGAGCAACGATTTACGCGGAGAATGTCATGGTTACAGTTTCGTTTGCAAATTCTCCTGATTACTATTTGACCTGTGTTTGCTGGCCGGTCTGGCTATGGTGCAAATTGTTGTTAGATATTTGCAGAAACATTTACAAAACGAACACACGTAAGGCCTGAATGTAAAAAAAAATCAAAGCTCCAGAAACAAGAAACCGAATCTTGAATGTTAGAGTAGCTTTCTTGGCAAATGGAACAAAGTTGAATTCATGTATTTGTTTTTTGTTTTTGTTTTTTTTGGTCCAGTGCGAGTCAACCCAGTTTTTTATGGAAAACGCTTTTAATGGCACACTAGTCTCTTTTTTTGCTCAAATATCCGTTGCGTAAAGAAGGGTTATAATAGCATGACAACATCAACGCTAGTTTTGAGCCTGCCTATGGCGTTTAGCATTGTGAGTTAGCATTTAGCTAGCTGGCTTTTAAGTTATGTGTTTTTTTGAAATACACATTGTGTAATTAATTGTCTTTGTTTTGTGTTTATTATTATTGTAAAATTGAACACTTGAAGCTTTTTTTTCTTTTCTTTTTTTTGACAAATTTCTGTTTCTCGTGAAGAGAGTCGAGTGCGGACATCATACAGCAGCGGTCATTGCTCAAAGCAAAAATTCATCCGAACAAAGGCTCATATCCTGAAAAACTCCTAAGTGGGGTCGCTCGTGTCTATTTGTTTTTATGTTGCGGTATTGCTTGGAAGAGCTAATCCATTCGACTTCGCTGTAGTGTTGCGGCAAATCACGATCTGACATGAAGGCAAAGATGAAGCCTCGCACGTTACGCAGACACACAACAGATTAGACCAGGACGACTATTTTTACCAGCGCGGCCTCGCTACGCTGCAAGCCAGAGCCGATTGGATGGGAAATCCAGCTATTAATCTGAGTGAGGTGCTCTACCATCTGTCACCAAATACTCCACTGTAAAGCCAGCCACAACAAACACACACACACTTAACAATGTGCAGCACACTATTGGCTCATGTGAATCCCAGTGAATTTTACACCACTTCCAAAATCCAATGAAAGGGTTTAATACTCAAAATATGCAAAGTGAACATAATACAAAAAGAATGACATGCTGTGTAGTTAAAACAACCACAGAGCTTTGTCGTTCACAAAAGCCTGCTAGCTTCATGCTAGCACACAATGCAAAAAACCCATAGACAGGCTAATGAAACTAGCACTGATGTTGTGTCTTTAAGTCCACTAGCTTAATGTTAACACAATGTGCACAATGCCATAGATGGGCTAACAAGTAGCATCAGTATCGCAACATTCTAAATCTTTAGGCAACAAATATTTGAATACAAACTGTGGAGAAATGCATGTAGCCCACACATACCATAAAATAATACTTCATCCTCTGCAAAGAGTGACTAACATCATTGCAGGTCACTGAAGAGTTTTTACTACTGTAATAGTTTAAAGTATACCCGTATGTCTGTAGTAGATTGCTCCGAGGTAGAGCACACAATGGAGCAGCACAATGGCCATTAAAGAAAAAAAAGTGGCGAAGACATGTTCAATTCTCAAGCTGTAACAATATTATTTTTTTTAATGATGTCATCACTGCAGATTTTCATTATGTACAATATTAGAAAGTGTTACAAAAAATACATTTTGGGTTGTTTTTTGGAAGGATACATGCAGTATCTATCTAGCTAGATAGATAGATAGATAGATAGATAGATAGATAGATAGATAGATAGATAGATATTTCCATTCATTTCAATGGGGAAAGACAATTTTAGATACATTTGAAAGGTATTGGAGAATCTCTCTCTGAATGTTCTGAGCTCCTGCTTCCATGTCAGAGTTACCCTGAGCAGAATAATTTTACCCGAGGGATTTGCGCCAAAAGCGGGTGTAGCTCAACTTCCACCCAATGAGGCCCTGATGGACAATCTGTTGTTAGGCGCGCTCGACAGTAACCACCCCACTCAATTGCGAGTTCCGGGTTCGCGGTTCCACTACTTTGCAGATTTTTCCCCCTTTTTTTCTGACTCATTTTTGTTTTGTTTATTTTGGGTGTAATTTCACTGTTGGCCACCAGATGGGGCAGACCATTGTGTTTAACACTAAATTTGAAAGAAGGTGAAAACAGGAAGTGGGCCTATTTCAAGATCAGTTTAGTTTTTGCTGAAGATTATTGAACGTTAAATCCTTTTGAGTTGTGCTTTTTTGGCTACAGAAATGAACGGCCACAGGTTTGTTTTATAATGTAAGTTTTAGGGCATGATTATTGATTCGTTTGTGAATTTGGACTTTGACGAAAGAGAAACGGGGATTTGTTTACACATATCACACAGAGGTAATCGCTAAACAGTTTGTAGCCTAGGATAATTGAAATGGGGAATTTGTAAATTGCGGATTTCACTTACTGGTTTGGTCTGGAATGCAAACCCCTGCCACGGAAGGGGGATTACTGTACACTTTACAATATTTCATTATCGCTGCAAAAGATAGTAAAGATTCCAAGAGGGTCAAAACCCACCACGAGCATTTGCTGTTCCAGCTGTACTTTGAAAGTTGAGGGAAAACCCTCACTCAGCAGCGAGGGCCGGGATTTGCCGTTTACGAGATTATCACGGCAGCAGGTAATACTTTAAATCAAGCGTGCCAGAGTAATGGAAGGCTACGCACCAGGGGATTGGATTGCGGCGCTTTGGCCTCCTGCAGGATTGTCGCTGCAACACCACAATAGAAAGTTCAAACGGGAGCCTTCGCAGAGCTGAACTTTTATGGTGATGTGTGAAAGGAAGGAGGAGTGATAAATTGGAGAAGGGCGAGCCGCCCGCCGGGATGAGAGAGCCGACGATGTTTGGTGCCATGGCAACGCTGTTGGCAGCGCCACACGGCAAGAGGCTGGTTTCTATCCGTGCTGGCATGCTGGATGAATGTTAGCTCGACTGTGGTGAGAAGACACACAGATCCCTCGAAAAAATTCTCACACACACACACACACAAACCATCTGCCTGCTATCGCTTTTCTCACACCAGAGCTCCCGATTCCGAGTCAACGGCACACAATCAATGTTAAGAGTTGGGAATGTGAAGCTGCTGGTGATATCTGATGACATCACTCTAAGTCCAAGTTGAAATATTCTTCTATTTCTATTGCGCTTGTCCTTATTTAGGTGGACTTTATGGTGCCTTGAGATACACTTGGCTTTTTTCTTTGAGCCGCCGTTTCATGGCAGATTTTTTGCGTGTGAAGGTACAAGCAAAAAAAATTTAAATGCAAGTGTGCTTCAGACCCCCACCACTAGATGGCGACAGAAAACTTACAACACTAGTCACCAACTCCCGAGGACCACATTCTTTAACAAACATGTGTGCCAAAAGCTAAAAAAAAAAAAAAAACCTCACCAGTGATGGGTCATTGTGATTTTCTAGGAATGCGACTTTGTAACCCGATCCACTGGTAAATGATTTTGACATGGAACGGCAGGCACAAGTTGTTCCCAAAGTGTGCGTGGTTGAGCTTCACTAGAACTTTATTTGGTAAGTGGACGTCTTCTTGCATCTGTCAAACGGCTGCTTTGTCAGCACGGTCCCCCCCCGAGACAGGAAGAGGGCGGGTAGGTGGGCGACGCTCGCTGAGTCACACACGCAGGAAGCTGTTGCACAAAGTTGCCCTCATAAGGACAATTTGAATTTGCAACGCGCTTATCTATCATGCAGGAATTAGGACAACCTGCCTCAGGATTTTGCTTTTCCTCAGCTCGTGTTTTACATTCTTAACACGATCCAGTAATGTTACATGCATTGCAAAAATGTTGGACAAATTCCGTTTTCTTCTCTACTACTTGTATATGCATGAGTCGTAATCAGGCACAACATGGGTCCTCACACGCTGCCACCTGCTGGTCAGGATAGGAAACAAGCCCTGCTATGATTAGCCCAAAGCTAACTACATCTGTTTATAGTTGCCATATTATTAACATCGTAATATAGTACAACTATGATCCCAAACATCTTAATATCAATTCGAGGTCAGACCACTGAACAGTTTACAGATTGTTTGATTTCATTGCCATCTTGTGGCATTTGAAGGCATTTCAGAAAGACCACAAAAAATGGGAATAGGTGAACTTTCGGAGAAAAGTTTGAGATTAGATGTCCACAAAAATTCACAGGGGACCAAACCAGAAATTGAATCCAAATCAAATTGGATTTGTGAATTTCCTGCTTTTCCTGTATAAAGAGACAGAAAATATTTTATTTTATTTGAATCCATTATTTGAAAAAATAATGAACAGATTCATCAATAATCAAAATATTGGTTAATTGCAGCGCTAGTTCATATATTCCTATATTAATCATTGTTTGTGTTAAATCGCTTATCATGAATAAAAATAAATGAAAACACTTGGGAGTGGGTGGGGGGGAGGGGGGAATTTTGGGGGAAGTTATCCTAATCTGTGTGTGAAAGACTTTGTTTACAGATTTGTTTTGATGGAATTGTTATGACTGTTTTGGGTTGGGTCTTGGGGTCATTGTGTTGTTATGGTCCCGTATTTGTTCCCTTGTGATGATGATGATGAAGTTAGTTGCTATACAGTTGCCATGTCCCTTGTGATGATGATGATGATGATGATGATGTTAGTTGCTATACAGTTGCTATGTCCCTTGTGATGACGATGATGAAGTTAGTTGCTATACAGTTGCTATGTCCCTTGTGATGATGATGATGATGATGATGTTAGTTGCTATACAGTTGCTATGTCCCTTGTGATGATGATGATGATGATGTTAGTTGCTATACAGTTGCTATGTCCCTTGTGATGACGATGATGTTAGTTGCTATACAGTTGCTATGTCCCTTGTGGTGGTGAAGTTGTCAGTTACTATGCCGTTGCTATGATTCTGAAATTGTCACTCTTCGGTGCTGTATTTTAGTTCTGTGTTTGTGACTCTTATTTTGTCATATAGGCCATTATTCTGTCATATAGAGTTTTTCATTGCCCTGTCAGGTGTTTTCTTTAAGTCTGAATCCAGCTCTGTTGTTTTTTTGTATTTTTGTACATAAAAGACTAAGTTTCCCAGCTGCCTTGTCTGTGTTTGGGTGCCAACTCTGCACCTCATGTGACAGGAATTGAAATGAGCACATCTTCACTCCCACTTGGATAATTAGCGGCACGGTCGCGTCTCTCTTCTCTTGTCAGCTGGAGCGTATAGAAACGTTGACGTGCGACCCACAAGACGTGGTCGGCGCGGAACCAACCAACACATCGCGCGTGCTCGCCACAGGGGAAAGCCACCTCGGACGAGATGCTGCCCAAGCCCAGCTGTGTTTGTTAATTGCCGCTCACAACCCCCCCCCCCCCCCTCTAACAACAATGGCTTCGTAACGCCGCAGTTTTCTAGCTCCATCATGCGGCGAGGGGGTTACGCGCAGCAAACGGGAAAAGGAATTGAAGCGCGATACTACGCAGAGGTCACGTCCTCCAGTAAATGACTCAGGCAAGGACCGTACCCACCCCCACCCACGCTCGCTGTCCTCTGCACAGAGATTGTGATGCTAAAGAATACGAAGGAACAAATGACGTGCTACAGTATAGATATTATTATGATGTTTGGAAACAATACATGCCAAGTAACATTGGACTCTGAATTGCCCAATTTTCTAATCCACAAACATTAACATTTAAATGATGTTACTGCTAAAGTAGACATCATTTCCTGTCAGGCTCTGGACTATCTGAATAGCTTCCACCTTTTGACAAGAACTTTCCACATTCAATGTCGCCGCCACGTCTGATTTCACTTAAAAAAATTAATTTAAAAAACTGTGTGAGGAGCATAAAGTGAGTTAATGTCATAATACGGAAGTCAAAACATGGCCTCGCTACTTCTAAACAAGACGACTGACTCCGTTTATTTCTTGAAATGTCATTTATGGCCACGTTCTGTCGCCTTTTGAAGCAATTCACCTCATGAAACATCTTTTGGACCGACGCATCGCACATTCAAACTACAAAGGTTAAAATCATCATGGAAGCCATTTACACATTTTCACAATCACTCAACATTGGCCAAATGAGTTTGTTGTACGAGAGGACAATCGCAGATCACACATGAAACGTCGTCTGGTGAGTATACGAAAAGTGGAAATTTGGCCCAAACTGAAATCATTTTCTAAGATCATAAAGCAATCTGCTATAGTAACCTCCCTTTAAGTGGGGCTAATAGCAAATAGCAGTAGCCCAAAAAATACAAATAATTAAAAAACATGAGCAATGTCACCTAAAATGTGTATAATTGCCTGTTCGTTAGACTCCCACATATTCATGTATATTTTTCTTTTTTTTTTTGTTTCATCGAAATTACAACGAGAAAAAATGATCTGCAGATTTTGTTCGCAACTGGTCTCTATCCGCCACAAAAAGCAAAAAACCTGTCACGTGAGGTGCGGACTTCGGACCCAAAAGCAGACAGGACATGGAAGTTGAAAAAAGAGAGTCTTTGCAGACAAAAATACAAAGTAATAACAGAGAGCAGGGCTGAATTCAGGTAGCCTCAAAGAAAGAACTTGATAAAAAAAACTCAACCAAGAACCCTTCACCCCCCCCAAAAAAAAAAACTCAAGCTAAATGCAGAACACATGGAGGACAGCATGTATGGAAGGAACCTTGACTTACTGATAAACGTGTCGCTGAGCAGCTCCAGCTATATGACAGAATAAAGGCCTATATGGCAAAATAAGGGTGACAAATACAGGACCATAGCAGCTGCATAGAAACTGACAACATCACAAGGAGCCAACCCAAAACACAGTCACAACAGGTCCATTACTATGATCCCAAGAAAGTTGAATAATATTTTACTCATTCATTGCCATTGACAGCTATAAACGTAAAAAATCATTAGAACTATTTCTATTAGTTTAACATTTTTTTCCCCATTTCTGTTAACAAGAGTATGAAAACCTAGAAATAATTTGTTTGTACATTTAAAACAGATATAAAATTTGTGATTAATCGTGAGTTAACTAGTGAAGTCATGTGATTAATTACGATTACAAATTTTAATCGCCTGATGCCCCTAATTTCAAATAATCTTTTCTTTAAAAAAAAGTGTTATATTTTTAATAATCTTTTTCTTTTTTTTTTCTTTTTTAAAAAAAAGGTTATTTAAAATGAGGGGCGTCGGGCGATTCCATTTTTTTTATTGTAATTAATCACATGACTTCACTAGTTAACTCACGATTAATCACACATTTTATATCTGTTCTAATACAATTTTAAAAAAAAAAGGCTTTCATACTGTTGTTAACTAAAGTGGGAAAAAATGGTAAACTAATAGATAAAGTTCAAATGAATTTTTGACGTCTATAGCCGTCAATGGCAGTGAATGAGTTAAAAGTGGAGTATCTCTATAAAAACCCAGGCCAAACACAGCAACGACCCAACAAACAAAGCTAAGCTTGTCGTTCAGTTGCGATGTATCACTTCAACATACTTGCTTGATGACGAGGAATATAGTTACTATTTTCCTATTTGGACAGGGCTTTGGTGGCATCTTGCATCATTTGACGGCGTTTCAGAAAGAGCACCAAAAAAAATGTGAATAGGTGAATTTTTCAGTGAAAAGATGGCAATGGTGCACGGGGGGGGGGAAAACACATTCGCGATTTGTAGATTCGCTTAATGGATCAAGAAGACTTGAAGGTGTGAATACAGAACTGGAAATAATATGCAGATTCTTGTAAACAACAAATTCCTTCCTCTACCATTCAGAAAATTTACTGATTCATTGTTCTTTTCTTTTTTTTTTTTTATGGAATAGGAGAATCTCCTGAATGTGCTGAACTCCTGTTTCCACGCCAGTCTTGTATTTAGCGAACAAATCATTGACGTATGCATCACAAAGCGAGCGAGACGACTTACCCATTGGAGGAGTTTGATAAATCCTAACGGCTGCTTGATGATTGTGAACTGTCCTTGGGCCACCAACTATGAAACACACAAACACAAAAGTCAAAAAATCTTCTCACGTTTTGAAATGAATGGCGGCGACTCAAAACTTTGGCGCTCCAACTAGATGACTTTCAATCAGTAAGTTCACTACATTTGCATTTAAGCTTTTAGAACTTTTTTTTAAAAATGATGTTCAAAGTGTTTAATGCCACTCCCAGCTGAAGTTTACAGTCTAACTAAACATACCCATAACCATACAGCTTTGTCTTTAGCAATGGCCCACTAGCTTAACAAACGTATCATATTAAATACAAGACATTTTGAGCCATTTGTTTCATGAGTATAATATTTTTTTCTCATTGAAACCCTTTTGTATATGACCTGACACATGCATTGCACAGATAATCCATTAGAGGGCAGTATCACCCAGCTGGTGGCTTTTCCAGCTCCAGGTTATCTGAAAAGCTTCCACCTTTTGACGAGATTTTCCCCCATCCAATATAGCCTGATATAGTCTGATTCCACTTTTTTTTTTTTTGAAAAAAGTAAGTTAATTCTCTAGAAGCTACGTGTGAAGAGCATAAAGCGAGTTGATGTCATAATACGGAAGTCAATACATGCCCTGAAGACCGCCATAGACACGCTAACAGTTAGCATCGATGGTTGCCGTACTATAACCACATTTTCAAAATTACAAACCGCGACTGCATGGGAGGGGCATTGGGGGATAGGGTGGCGAAAGATGGCCGACATGTGCATCAACCGCTGATGCTAAATGCTATCTTGGTTGACTGTCGGTGGCCATTGGCCAAGGTGGGCGAAGGAGGAGCACGATGAATTGAATTGAAACATTAAATCATGAACCCCAAACTATTTAATTTCTTTATATTCAATTGAATTGTATGATCTGTTTAGATAAAGTACACTATTATAAAGTGCTACTTTCCTTTTTTTTTAAATATCTTTTTATTTATTTTTTTTGGTGTCAGTTTGTGTGAGAAGTTTGAAATGGGGTGGATGAGTGGAAATAAGAGAGCTCGGGGACCCCCCCCCCCCCTCCACCACCACACCAAAAAAACAAAAAACATTTAGTTTAGGGCCCCCTAAAAGGGGGGTGGGGCTGAATGTGTACGTGTGTGTGTGCGTGCGCGCGCCACTGTAAGCATTCCAATTAGACAAAGCTGATTAACGTCGCAGCAGCCATTTGTGTGTCCTGTGTTTACAATAAGCAAGCAAAAACGCATACTTAGTAAGCCAGTAAGTGTCCTTTGGCATGACAGGGTGCGGCGTGGGCGTCGTTTGTTGCATTTGTGCGCAGGTGAATGCGACACCGCAGAGTAAAGCGCCGCAGCGGCAAATAGTAAATGGCCGCACGCACGTCGACAAGAAGAAGATGGCGTGCAAAAAAAAAAGAGAGGGAGACATGCAGGCAATCACGAGGATGCCTGCCGGGTCATCTCTCGGGAAAATCCTCACTACACGCGCCTCGCTTATAATAATAATAATAATAAAAGAAGAAAGAAGAAGAAGAAGAGAGAGGACTTCTGTTTTGGGGGCCCATAATACTGCGGCTATATATGCAGCAGTAGGTAGGGGGGGCCTCCTCCTCGCAAAATCAACCCTGCTTGTTGTCCTAGCAACAGTGGGGCTAATTGAGACGTGCTGTGGGGGGGCAATCGCAATCACAATCTTGAATCTTGGGGGGTGGGGGGTAGCAGAGAACATCCCCATAAAAGCGCCGTGTTAATCTGCGGAGATCCTCGTTCACGTCCTTTTTTTTTTCTTTTTTTTTAGCCGACAGGCCTGCTGTACGTCCGTCGTGTCCTAACACTGCAGCAGAAGCCTCATCTCTTAATTAAAAAAAATAATAATCATCTGCATCAGCATCACGCTTGTTTTGCTTTGTACAACACACAAATGGAACATTGTGAATTTTATGTATTCATTTTAAGCACCGATGCAGCATCAGGCATTTTTGATGGCCGATGGAGCACAACGCAATATTGACGTGTGTCCAATTGAAAAATATAATTTAACCACAAAGGAAGCTTCAAGTAAATAAACGCACTTGTAATGCAGCGATGCAAAAGAGCAAAAAGATGAATTGGTGGCGAAAGTCTTACCTGGTTAACGACATCCATGTTGGCCGCTTACTCGCTGATAAGAGGATGAGAGCGAGGGGCGGAGGGGGTGGAGGCGTCTCATCCGGAACAGCCCAGGGGAGGAAGACGCCCACGAGGAAGAGCCGGCCGCTGCGTCACCAGCTGGGGCGAGGACGTCGTGACGTCAGTCCAGCTCGCCCAATCGCGGCGCAGTTTTTCTTCCGAGATGGCCCCCGGCCGCCGCGACAAGAAAGAAAAGCGAGGACGCCGACAGGACCAGCAAGTGGATGATGGGGGGATTCAAAGAAGCGAAATAGACGTGGAATACAACAGCAGTTCACAACTGGGTTGATTTTTTTTTTTTTACAAGATTAAACCGGATGTTGTCGCTTCTTTCATAGTGGGATTAAATCGTTTCAGAACCACGTGATCACGTAACAAAAATGGAGAAGACCTTCTTTATTTCTGCAAGACAAAAATCTCCAGTCTTGCTATGACTTTGCATGCAATCATGTGCTAATACTAATGCTACGAAGACCTCTAAAAAAAAAAAAGTTAATTCGGCTTTCAGATTAAACGATACACAGTGTTACCATAAAGCCCGTGGGCAAGAACCGAATATTATTTGGTGTCCATGAATTGCATTTGCAAGATAATCTGGGTTGGAAATCATGCCCACAATGCTATTTTATTGGCCTAAGAGGTACTCAACACTAAATCAACTTTTTTTTTTTTTTTGCTGATATACTGTAGGCTATAAATGGGTGTCGCACATTTTTAGGTTTATCCTGAAATGTCGCTTGAAAGCCAAATCTCGAACTTCTTATGTAGGACAAAATATTTGGGGTTTAAATGTAATAACAACTCTTAAAATGAAACTTGCAGCTGCACATAAGTGTGTAAAGTGGTAATTCAAGTACAGTACAAAATGACCAATATTACCCCCCCAAATTCATTACAATAAAAACTGCTGCTCTACGGTTCATACAGGTCTGTTTTTTTTCCCTGACTATCACGTTGTTGCGGGAATGCTTACCATACCACAGGGGTGGACACTTTTGCAATTTGATTTTTAAAACAGATGGGCCAGGTCATTTGCAAAATAAGAGATTTAAATTAAAAAAAAGTGTATTTAATATACATAAATTCAAGTGATTCAAAAAAAACAACTTTTCAATAATTAATATAATTGTATAGTTAAAAAAAAAGAGTGCACATGTAAAATAATTTATTGCATTAAATTGCTTATGTTCATACTTACAATAAATCAGTTTTCCAATAATTTGAGAGAAATGAATAGCAAGATGTTAAAAAAAAATAACTAAGTTTTAACTAAGCAATTTTTGGGTCAATGAATGCAACAAATATTGCAGAACTCTTGTACACGTCTCATTTCCATTGTGCCACACTCGGATGGCTCTCTTGTCCATTTATTTCTGGGGGGGGGAAAAAAAGAGTTGGATGTGCGTTCCCTTTCTCTCGCAGGTGCTCCTTCCACCTGCTCTCCCATCCGTCCGTCCATCCGTCCATCGGTCTCAGTACGATATGACGCAGCTCATTTCGTCGGCCAGCTGCTCCTCAAAGCGAGAAACGGACTGGCCGGCCCCGCGGGCGATCAGATCGGCGGCGGCGCTCTCCATCTCGTCCAGGCTCATGTGACAAGCTTGGGCGATTTCCCGCTTGGCAAAATTCACAAACTTGGGGTCCTTGGCGTAGATGCCCAGACCCTCCGAAATCAGGATCTGAAGAAGAGGGGACATTTCCACGATTGTATGTGACGATGCAGATGCAGATGAAGAAAATTGCGACTCACCGACTCCACCAGACTGTCCGCGCTGCCTTTATCCACGTATCCCTGGTTGGCGGGCGGCACCCTTAAGCTGCCGTAGGCCCCGGTCTGCCCCGAGTACCAGCCGGGTCGGCTTCCCGTGGGGAGGCTGGCCGTTCCGTCGCTCCACAGCGGCTGATTGGTGCCTGTGGTTTCGTCCACCAGGATCATGGGGGTGTAGATCAGCTTGCCCCTGCGCCCCGACGGGGCGATGGACCCGGGACCGGGAGTGTTGCCGGCCGCCACGTTGTTGGCCCACGAGACGGACGAGTTCGACGACACGCTACTGGGCCGGGAGTCCAGGGTATGCAGTGTCTGGCGCGGGCGGCAGAGCGACGCCGTTCAAGCGGGTGAACGGTGTGTGTGCGTGAACGCGCGTGCAGGTGCGCGCCCTCTTTTCTTACCTGCAGGCGAGACCTGGACGGGGACGTGTTGCCTCGGTAGTTCCCTGGGATGGGAAGATCGTCCCCGCTGCTCTGTGGCCTCAAACACTGGAAGTTGAAGGAAGGCCTGCGACCTAAAACAACAAGCAGGGTAGCGGATTCAGTGATTATGTTTATGAATGAATTAAAATCTTTACAAAAATGCATAAAATCGGCACATATCGGACAATTTATGTCTATTCATTTTTACAACAGAGTGATTTGAGTCACAAGTGTGTTTTGATGCCTCCATACATAGTACAATGTTCCCTCATTTTTCACTGGGGTTAGGTTAAAAAAAAATGCCCGCAATAAATGAAATCCGCAAAATAGTAAGTTTTATGTTTTAAATTTATTATAAATGTTTTAAGGCTCTAAAACACCTCACCACACAGTTGATACGCTTTTCTCATTGAGGTATTTACATTTGATCACATTTCTCTCTTTAAACATTCTCAATGTTCAAACCTTCATAAATTCTACAAAACAGGTACATTACTGTAAAAAAATGAATACATGCAAAATATATTTTTTTTCAAACGCAAAACAGAGAGGCCACCACTTTATAGCGAGGGATCGCTGTACTGTATTATATTTGTCTGTATTATACTGCCCCCAGGTGGCTAAGGCGGGCATTTCAAATAAATGTGGTAAAAAACATTCAATTCTTTCTTAACCATTGAATTATGTCATTACATACAATACAGTTTTCCACAGAAGTCTTTTTCTTTAAAAAAAAAAAAAATCTGATATATATTTCTTTTACCTTATTCACTGCCATTGACGGCTATAGACGTCATAAATTCATTTAAACTATTTCTATTAGTTTAACATTTTTTTTCCACTTTTGTTAACAAGAGTATGAAAACCTAGAATTTTTTTTTGTACATTTAGAGCAGATATAAAATTTGTGATTAATCATGAGTTAACTAGTGTAGTAATGCGATTAATTACGATTCAAAATTTTAATCACCTGACACCCGTAATTTTTAATAATAATATTATTATTTTTTAATAAATACAATAATTGTATTAATTTTTTTCCAATTTTTAATTTAAAAAAAGAAAGAAAAGATTATTAAAAATGAGGGGCGTCAGGCGATTACCATTTGTAATCGTAATGAATCGCATGACTTCACTAGTTAACTCACGATTAATCACAAATTTAATATCTGTTCTAATACAATTTAAAAAATCTAGGTTTTCATACTCTTGTTAACAAAAGTGGGGAAAAATGTTAAACTAATAGAAATAGTTCAAATTCATTTTTGACGTCTATAGCCATCAATGGCAGTGGATGAGTCAAAGAGGTTTAAATGCACTCTTCTCATCCTGTATTAACACTTTGAGCGCGGAAATCCTAACGAGGGGTCGACAGCAATTGCCCGTCAACCATGTTTTGGCGGCAAAAAGGCTTGGACAGCTCTGGCTTGATGATTTGATCATTAAGCTGGAGCAAAAACAAAACAAAAACAACTTTAACTATTGCCAGCAGATGGCAGCATTGCATCTCTTTGCGTATCAAAGCAAACAACACGGCGGATCTCAAGAATACAAAAAAGAGAACATATTATACGAATTAAAAATAGAAGCAATGACATCAAAAATCAAATTTTCATTGTTGTTTCGGTATTTTATAGAAGAAAACGAGTCATCACATGCTTGAGGCATCACTAAAGCAAAAAAATGATTAGCATATTAAAAGTCACCGTTGCCTTAAAATACATTTTCACAAAAAAGGTCAGTTAGAATCCTCAAAACCGGCTGGCACTCAAGAGGTTCGAATTTTTCAAAAATGGAAGCCATTAAAAGAGTGTCACAAAGTGTGGCAAAAATATGAAGGGGCTCACCTTTGGGTATGGAAGGCAGCAGCCTCCTCCTGACAAACTGCGCGCCGCCGCCGTTGCCGCCGCCATTGCCGCCGCCATTGCCGCCGCCATTGTAGTCGTTGGTGGCGTAACCTCCGCTCACAGCGCTGCCGTTGCCGATGCTGCTGCCGTTGCCGTAAGTCGAGTATCCGTTGCCGTTATATGCGTAAGGCTCGGCGGCGACATTCCCTCCTCCGTTCACGGCGTTTCCGTTGTAACCGTTAGCGTCGCACGACATCTCGCCAACGCTGCTGGCTCGATCGAGGCTTTGCCCGTTAAATTCTGGCTCGGGTGGTAAAGGGGACGCCGACTCAGGATACGCGTACCTACAAGATCGCAACATTAAAAACAATGAGAAGAAAAACTTGCTAAAAGTCTACAATGATTCTCAAAGTGTGATCAGGGAAACCACTAGTGGCTCATGGGCTCCCTCTAGTGGCGATATACAGTTTGTAATCATTGACGGCATAATAAATGAATGATTGAAAAATCAAGCACAATGGTATATGATAGCAAGTATAAAGTATTAACGTTAATTATTATTAACATTAAGTCATATCATATCATATCATAAAACCATAACCAATTGTGACCAAATTTCATGTGGACATCTCTTCTTAAGCTCATTTCATCCTAAAATATCAGAACAATCGTTACAACATTTTGGATTATATGGACGTTTTCCTGTCAATAGTGACTTTCTTTACCGGTCTTCAAATGTGAGATTTGCAGAATCTCCCTCGGCGTGAGCAATTTGCTCAGCTACTCTAGGCGCCGTCGCCTCCTGGCCAATCAACTCGGTTGTGTCTGGAGGAGGAGGAGGAGGAAGATCGCTGATGGAATCCGCCCTGCAAACGCAAACAAGGAGCTAGTTCAGACACCACCTTATACTTTAGGGTTGTTTCTAGGGGTGGGAATTCTTTGAATGTCTCACAATTCGATTCGATTCCGATTTTTGGGTCCGAAATTCGATTCAGACTCGATTTTCGATTCAGAACGATTTCCGATTCAAAATGATTTGATTGACCATGATTTTTGCTTCAATTTATAGATGTTCAAGGAATCGTAATGATCTACTCCAGTCTGACTCGCTAATGCTAATTAGAGCGCTACTTGCGGCACTTTTATCACTCAAAAGAATGGCTCCACGCTGCAAAAAAAAACAACTTTTATTGGAATAACTTGATGGTGACTTTTTCCTTCTACTCTCTAATGTGACTACAACTTAACAGTGTATCAGACCGCATGGAACCACACTGCCCCTAAGTGGCCAAATCGGGTACAGCATGAACAGCGCTCCCTATAAAGGCACACACAAACAAATGGAAGACAGTATAAAATAAAATCGATTCTGAATCGTACTAAATGAGAATTGCGATTCTTATGAGAATCGATTTTCAAACTCTGCGGACGACGCCGTAATGTAAAAAATTAATAATTAGAGAGAAGAAGAGAAGTTGTTTTATAATGTCAAGGATGGATTATTTACGATGGCAGCACACAACATCCCTAGAGTGGATGAGATTGTGTTTGCTGTAATGTCTTCATTTTGTGGATCCAATCAATGATGTCATTGATTGATCGGCAAATTATGACATTACAGTTGATCGCCAAATTTGCATAAAATTAATAATATCTGTCGACCCGATATAGCCGATCAGATCTGTGTAAAAATTTAAATTGCAGTTGCAATATTGAGGTGAAAATATGCAATTAGATTATTTTTTGAAATTGGTGAGTCCCATTTTTTCATAAAGTACAATAACAGTAAAAACTTTTTTGGGGGGCGGGAGAGGCACTAGAAGAGATTAATGTAGCACTAAGGAACTTTTCAACCTTAAAACTAGTAGAATGGTAGGGAGTCTGTATCATTTTTGCTGGCACTGAGCAACTTTGAGGAGGATGGTAGGAACACTGCCACACAAAAAACTACACTTCCCCCTTTCCCCATTCGTTACAAAGACGGAAGTCAATTTGAATGTCGACGCACGATAACTGTTTTCCTGGCAGAAGCTTCGAAATAACTGAAAAGTCGTGTCTGAGGAGACAAAAAAGGAAAATGAAAAGAATCTCACCTGCTGGGCAAAGCGTCCGACCTCCCCGGCTGCTCTGTGACGACGGCGTCACCCATGCTTGTCACCTGCTGCGTGATCACGTCTGGGCCGGCCTCCGCTTCCATCGCCACGGCAACGGTCTGCTGCACCAGCGTCTCTATGGGCGGCATGGGCGTGGCGGCGGGCGTGGCGGTGACCGAAGTTCCGGGCTCGCTGTCGAATATGTCGTCCGCGCCCTCCTCCTCTTCCAGGTCGCACGCCATCGCCAGGCGCATTTCTGGAGCGAGGTCTTGCAGCGTCCGCAGACCTTGCTGGGGACACAGGTGCGGCAACATTTCCCAGCGCAGCTATTAATAGCCCATGTGGTTGTAGTAAATTTCTTTTTCAATTTGCTTGTATTCCTTCACATTTATTATTGCACGTAATTGCCAAAAGGTGAGTTTAATGATTTACTCCATTTGTGTCAAACACTAGACCACGTGACGTGACGTGTTTGTCACCTATGTGTGATGTTACGTCCGTTTGTGCTAGCATGCTATTTAGTAGGGGTGTGCCCCAAAAAAAAATTTGATTTTCATGAGAAACGCGATTCTCATTTAGTACGATTCAGAATCGATTTTAAACGTCCCAAAATCGATTTTATTCCAATTTAAATTTTATACTGTCTTGCCTTTGTTTGTGTGTGCCTTTATTTGGAGCGCTGTTCATGTTGTACCCGGTTTTGCCACTTAGGGGCAGTGTAGTTCCACACGGTCTAATACACTTTTAAGTTGTAGCCACATTAGAGAGTAGAAGGAAAAAATCACGATCAAGTTATTCCAATAAAAATTGTTTTTTTTTTTGCAGTGTGGAGCCGTTCTTTTGAGTGATAAAAGTGCCGCGAGTAGCGCGCTAATTAGCATTAGCATTAGCGAGTCAGACTGGAGTAGATCATTACGATTCCTTGAACATCTATAAATTGAAGCAAAAATCATTGTCAATCAAATCATTTTGAATCAAAAAATCGCTCTCAACCGAAAATCGATTCTGAATCGAATCGCAGGCCCAAAAATCGGAATCGAATCGGGAGACATTCAAAGATTCCCACCCCTACTATTTAGGCTAATGTGTTAGCTAATGCTAACAATGAGCCTCATGTTCAAAGTGGTTTGTCTGTGTTGAATTCTTTTAACTACTGAATACAGTTGTATATGTAACATGGGTTCATGATGATGTAGGCGACATGCGTGTTGTTGATATTTTGATGATTATTCTGTGACCATGGAATACCAGTCTCCGTTTTCAGTTCTTCAGATCTTGTGGCATCTATTGTGACGTCAATTATTTTCACATTTTTGCTATTTGTGGCAGGGCTCGTTACCAATCCCCTGAAAATCGAGGGAATTCACTGTATAATAATTTAACGAGAGAGTTGAGTCCATAAAATTTGTTTGACTTCATAGGCTGTAGATAGTTTGGAGATGTTGAAGAAAAAATATGCATCAGTTATTACGCTGAAGTATGTAAATTAAAAAACAAAAATCTGGCATTGCAAACCCCCAAACACTGCACAAGTTTTTGAAAAGATTAGGAAAAGATCTACAGTTACCTGAAGAGAGGCGGCTTTGTCCTTCTTTTTAGATTTGCGTTCCCTCTCTTTTCTCTTGCGGTATTTTTTGAAATAGTCCTGAATCAGGAAGCTGGCATAAAACTTGCCACAAGTCACCTCGTCCCCTAAGAATGAAAAGGAGAGTTTGTCAAGCAAGTAAGACTTTTACATTTCATTTGATTCGTCTGCAGCCTGGCTTGAAAAATCTACAATGCTAACTGTCATACTTGAAAGTACCTCTAGGGGGAGGGATGATTTCATCTAAGAGCTTGGGCTTGGTTCGTTTCCACAGTTTCTTGATGATGAGTTTGAGCTCTTCATTCTCCTTATCGATGGGCCCTGAAGAAGGTGCAAGAAACATCTTTTCAACATTCAACGTTCAAATAAGACAACACATAATGAGCATTTGGTAGCCGGGCCTTCAGCGGAGACGTATGGAGGACAAAAAACGGCCAAATTAAAAATAAATAAATGAGTAAAAAAATAAAACGGATATAAAAAATATATATAAATGAAAAATTTAATACAAAAAATAAATCTATACAACTATAAATATATATACATAAAAATAAATATATATACATAAAAAAAAAAATATATATATATATATATATCATTAAAAGTAAAAATAAATACAAAAATTAAAATACAAGATTTTAAAAATAAAATTAAAATAAATGTGGAAATAAAGACAAAAATAAATATATAAATATAATTAAATATCAATCAATAAGTAAAAATGCTCTGCTCTAACATTTATTTATTTCATGCTGCAGACGCCTTGTCAGCACAAAATGGTATTCAAATGAGGGGGCGGTCCTAAGCGTCTCTTGGGTTGGATGGACGCCGCCGTTGCAAACTGCCTTTTAATGGTCGAGTGAGCGGGTCGGTGAACAAGGTCAAAGTCTCGCGGGCTTGCATGGAGAGATCCAGCAATGAACGACTATCTTGTCCGCTATCACCGCAATTCATTCATTTATTTTTAATGATGGCAGTTTTGGTCCTCCATAGAGACGTCTTATATGTCACTACTATCACGTCACAGTTATGTTAAAAAAAAATAAAAATAAAAAATAAAAAATAGGTGCCCCGTAAATCATCTGGAGCAGTTCACAATCAAATGTAATACCATAACAA
This sequence comes from Vanacampus margaritifer, assembly GCF_051991255.1. Lineage (NCBI taxonomy): Eukaryota > Metazoa > Chordata > Actinopteri > Syngnathiformes > Syngnathidae > Vanacampus > Vanacampus margaritifer. The sequence goes on along the minus strand of NC_135432.1, from coordinate 8,761,390 downwards.
ACGACAAAAATATGAAAAATGCAAGTAACTTTGGAGTCAGCCAGTCCTCTTTCACACACATCTCTGGAACATGCAAGAGGGAGCATGTTAACCCCGACACTGGCCACCGTTTGAAAGTTCATTCTAAGATTCTGTTCTTGTTACTGTTTGGTGCAGAGAACGACTTTGAACCTTCAGTCTTGATCTTGAGGGACGTCCGCACCAGAGCAAAGAGAGTCGCGTTGAAAGTGACCGTCCCATCTGGGTGCAGCGGCACGTTCATCGAAACCAGCCTCTGAGAGGAAGAGCGCACAAAAGAAACCCGGATTCAGCTCACCCCTCAAATATGATCATAATATAACTGACCTTGCAAGCAACACGGTGAGGACAAAGTTTCCCAAAACCAAGAGGGGGCTGAATTCTCCGCAGCATCGTGATGACGTCGATGTGCTTAATGCGGCCGCTGTGACGCAACGAAAAAACACGCGTCAGCATAAAGACCAGACGGCAAACCGACGCGAGGAGATAACGAGTCTTTACGTGGCCTCTGGATCGTAGTCGGACCAAACTCTCTTGAACTCGTCCAGGTGGTGCGTCCCCAGTACGGTCCAGTCTCTCGTCAGGTACTCAAAGTTGTCCATGATGACGGCGATGAACAAATTGATAATCTGGACGGAGAGAATGGGAACGGACATTATATACATACATTTGTAAATATCATGTTGGAATGTGAGTGAGCCTTTTTTTATTAATTTTTTTACAACTTCTCGGTACCAGTAAATGCCTATATAATGTGAAAAAAAAAATCTTTCTTTTTACTAGGGCCACATATAAATATATATATTTTTAGAGGGCAAAATTAAGAGAGATAAAACTCGGAAATTTGCCACTTTATAAACTTTACGAGAGAAAAAAAATAAAAAATAAAATACACGTAGCGTACTACTAGACTGTTTGTGCCAATATTTTCGGTCGGGCTTCCAAATAAGGAGCTAGCAATTGCTTTAGCATAAATTCTCTCTCTCTATCTATCTCTATATATATAAGCATTTAAGTTAATTTGTTAAAATGTATATTTACTTGTACATTTATGTTTGCAGAATTATTATTTACACGTTCATACATTTTGGTATTTTTTTGTACAAGTATCTTAGTTGATGTGTCGAATCTGCTGCTCTTCGTCATTCACTAGCATTTACCTATTGTATGCTAGCATCTGATTGGTTCGTGTTAGTCAGCTGATAGGGGATCAGGAAGTGTTGTCCCTCTGGCTGCGGTGAATGAGTTACGTTTTAATTTAAGGATCCGTCTCCATCCTGCTTTTTCATTTTATAAACAGTGTACCATTAACCACCAATGAATCCTCACATGGTTAGACTATAGCTACGCGATTTTTTTCTCGCAAATCTGCCACTATATAAAGTTTTTTTTTTCTCGTAATATTGCCCCCGCCCTCTAAAAAAATATATTTATACGTGGCCCTAATACGCTGTCGGAAAAGACAGAGGAACAATTTTTGCATATTAATCACAGGAAATTACATTAAAATTAATGTACTAAACAATTTCAAGTTAGGTCAACAGATTGTTGGAGTAACGTGCTAGGTAGCCTCCCTCACTCACCAGGTAAGCACAGAGCATGAAGAAGCTGATGAAATAGATGTAAGATAAATTGCTCCCGCAAGAGTACTCTTCTCCGGGCTCGGTGTCCGACTCGGGGTCGCAACGTCTGCCGGGCAGCGCGGCCAACATGATCTCCTGCCATTGCTCTCCCGTTGCACACCTGCTCCAAAAATACATGAAGTTTTTCCACTTCAAACTACAGGTGCAACCATTCATCATGTTCATTTCATTTCTATTATTTATTTCATTCATGTATGTTTGTGCATTTTCTGCACTGTCAATTTTAAATAATGCCCCTGCTTTAAAAAAAAAAAAAGCATGGAAATTAAAATTGTTTTTAATCCAATTCATTAACTGAGAAAATGTGCAGATTAAGTGATTGTCAAAATAATCATTAGTTGCAGCCCAACTAGTAATCCTAGACATGAATCCGTATCTATGAAGCAGGCCTCAGTTTCAAAATCACTGGGGAGTCTTGTGTGATATTGCTTAATTGTGTATTTGGTTTTGTTTCATCATTAAACAATACCAAATAAACAACAATCATCAGTTCATAAACAGTCCACGACTTTGCAATACATTTCAATAAAAAATAGCTGATTAATGGACTCATTAATGGAATAATCAAAACAATAATCAATACTAGAAATATCTCACAGTGACAGCCCTAATTGTGCGCCACCATGCTATTCATTAGCCTGTCTATGTTGTTTGTTAGCATTAAGCTAAATTGACTTTCCTATGCAAAGCTATGAGGATGTTTTCAATACTCGAGTAATTCTTTGTTTTGTGTTTGACTAAACTGAAAGCATCTTAAAAATAATTCATTATCAAACAATTGCTTGCTATCTTGTTGAGTCAAAGCCGAAAACTCATCAAGAAGACAGCTCGTATCTTCAAAACCTGCACATCTGTTTGCTCGCATCTTCAAGCTAACAGCTAGCTAGCTAGCATAATTGAAAAATCGTGCAGCCAAAGGAAGCCTGACCTGAATAAGACCAAAACAGCCATGAAGAAGGTCTGAAAGTTGCAGTTTCTGTTGATATGCGTGTCGTCGTCCACAGCCACTTTGCCAAACGACTGCAGAGCGTCAAGCCATCGTCAGCCGGTCCCCGTAAATGCGGCGGTCGTGCGAAGGGCTCATCGACTCACCTGCATGCCGATGACGGCGTAGATGAAGAAGATCATCGCGATGAGCAGACCAACGTAAGGTAAAGCCTGAGCAGGGAAACGTCAAAAGCACATTCACAACGCAGAACTTGGCACCATGACCAGACGTTCTACCTGATTTCATCCAACCTGGAGGGACTTGACAAAAGTCCAGAGGAGGGTTCGAATGCCTTCTCCTTTACTGAGCAGTTTGACCAATCGCAAGACTCGAAACAAGCGGAAGAATGTGATGGAAACTTTGCCGCTTTCGCCTTTTCCCTGCCGACAAAAAAAATGTCAAACAAGGCTGGAACAAGAGAAGACGTATTTTCGCAACTTACCTCGCCGTGACCTCCTCCTCCCTGGAGCCGCGTTTCAGAGGGGCCGCAATCAATGAAGAGAGACAGACAAACCTCTTTTAGTGAAGAGAAACCATACGCATGCTCTACCGGGCCAAGTTTGGATTAGTTCTTAAATTCATTTATTTATCCTTATTTGTTATTTGGGTTGTCCAGTAACCAAAGTGCCGGTGGTTCGAAAACCCTGGCTGAGACAGTCCACTGTCAAAATTTCTTTATGCAAGACACCGAATCCTAAATTGCATCCAGGTCGGCAATGTAAACGAGAAACTGTTCCAAATCACCACCCCAAAAAATCTGAAAACTTTAACCAAGTTTATTTTCAGTGTGAAACTTGGTGTACTTGTTGATAGTGACGGCACAACAATAAATCTCTAATTTTAGGTCAATCGGAGGAGGGATTTGTAAGCTACGGCCCACCGAATTTGGATATTTTTTGGCAAAAAGGGGCGTGGCCGCCTTCCTTAGAACCCTTCTATCTAAGGTTGTTCCAATATGATCGACATGATCAAAAATCAGGTCCAGCCATGTGATTTTCAGCTGATTAGTATCGTATTTTTAAAGTTAAAAATAACATATTTTAGTCCTTTACTTGATTGAACCGCAGTCAGATAAGAAGGTATCTATCATCTTGGGATACCTTTCTTCAAATACTGTATTTAAAAGAATAAAAAAAAAATAATTGGATGTGGTCCTTTTTCTTCTACATTACATTGCATTGCAAAGGTATTGTATCAGGACTCGGTATTGGCACATACTCAAAATCAAGTGACTTGGGTGCAAAAAAATTTGATTGACACATCCCTACTTATATCATAGCATTTGAAGTATTGAAATGTACCTTGTGGCTCACGTGACCTTACAATTTTTTCATGAAATCTAATCTCTCACACGTTCTCTAAAACATAAAAGTTTGAGAGACAGACTTACGCTAAACTCTGAGACTGCGATGTCCAAAACGCTCCCCACCACAATTAATGCGTCGAAGGAATTCCACGGATCGATAAAATAATGCTGCGGAGCAAGACACGGCACGGGTGAGAGTCAAAACCGCTTGAGATGTTGCACCGGTGAAGGGCTGAAAGCTCACGTGAACCCGCAGAGCCAGCAGCTTGACGATCATCTCGATGGTGAAGACCACCGTGAAGATCATGTTGAGGATGTCCATCACCGACGTGAACAGCTTGGACTGCTCGTAATGCTGAACGGGCACAGCAAAACTCCCGTTAGCGCAACCGCGCCAACAACCACAGCGCTCAATTGTCAACACTAAGGAATGCATGCTTTCAAAAAATTAATATAACAAATCAACAGTGTGACTTTCAGTAGTGTGGGGGTGAGTGAAGAAAAAATTATGAATGTTTTAGAAGTTTGTATGAGAGCGTTTTAGTATTGTATGTGAGAGTATTTCAGTGTGTGAGACAATTACAGCTTAGGTGTGATTGAGGGGAAACAAATCAGTAGAATGTGAGAGTGTTATAGAAGTGTGTATGAAAGTTACAGACATTTGTGTGAGAGCATTTAAGTTGTGTGTAAAGGCATTCAGTAGATCACGGTGTGTGAGAGCATTTCAAAGGTGTATGAGTGAAAAAACAGGATTGCATGAGAGCCTTTTAGCAGTGTGCGTGTGATTCAGTAGTATGTGACAGGGTTTTATAGTCGTGAGAGATCATTTTAGTCACGTGAGAGCATTTCAGTAATGTAGATGAATGAAAAAAATGTGTGTGAGAGTTATCAGTAGTGTGTATGATAGTTCTATAGAATGTGAGAGCCTTTTAGTAGTGTGCATGAAAGTGTTTCAGTAGTGACTGAGATAGTGTTTCAGAAGTTATTGTGAGAGCATTTGGGTTGTGTGTAAGTGCATTACAGTTTGTGTGTGAGTGGGGGGGTCAATAGAGCTCTCATTCTACTGAATTTTTGTAATGATACTAGCATGAGAACATTTAAGTGGTGAATGAGTGAAAAAAAAAAACAGTATTGTGTGAGAGCATTTTAGCATTGTGTATGTGTGGGTGTGTTTCAGTAGAATGTGAGAGGGTTTTAATAGTTTTGAGAAAGCATTAGTCATTTGAGAGCATTTTTTTTATCTAGATGGTGTGAGAGAGCATTTCTGTAAAAAAAAAAAAAACACAAACGTGTATGAGTGTTTCAGTAGTGTATATAAGAAAAAGAAAAAAAACAGTAGCGTGTATGAAAGCATTCCAGTTGTACATGTGAGCAAAACAAAATTCACTAATGTGTGAGAGCATTTTCACAGTATGTCTGAGAGGTAATGGCGGCCCGTAGCCGAGCGCGAGTACCTGCACGGCCAACGTGAGCGTGTTGCCCAGAATCAGCACAAACATGACGTACTCAAACTGGCTGGAGTTGATAATCCTCCAGAATTTGAGCTGGGAGGGATTTTTGGGGATGTAAATCTTGATGGGCTGAGCTTTCAGAGCGTAGTACACACACTGACGCTGAAAAACACACAAACACAAACCATTGACACCTAGTCCTTCAGTAATTGGACTATTTTGATTTTTTTTTTTTAAACAAATGGTCAACATTTTGGTCGGCTTTTATTTTAAAGTTGCTAATAGTAGCGAATGGTGATGATGTTGACAACACCTGTTACCAGCGCTCGCGGCTAATGGCTAGCAGCTAGCCGCTAAGCCAGTAAGTGCCCAATATAGGCCGGCAAGATCCAGCTGAATACTTTTCAACTGCAGTTTAATAGTTGATGATGACTGCACACTTTTGATGACAGTCTAACACAGTTGCGGTTTATTCTACGCCTGTTTTTAACAAACCAGATTACTCAATTGTGCTGTTTTAGCCTGAAAAATCGCTATTAGACTTAAAGGTCCCATCGTATGAAAATGCACTTTAGTGGGGTTTTCTATCAATAATATGCATCCCAGAAAAAAGTCCATCCGTGACTTCTTTAGCTTTCTCGTCTTTTCTAAAATGTGTGCTTCAAACGGGCAGATTAAAGTGCACTCGACCCAGCCCCCTCGGGTTAGTGGCACCGCCTCTGGTAAAGGTTTGTCACGCCCACTGAAATTCACAAAGCTGGCTGCTTTCTCTGGAGAAGGGAAACATTGATCAGGAAAAAGTGGTTGCTTCCTTCGTCCCAAGTCTTTGAGAAGGCAGTGGATTAATTTTTTTGCCAAATGTGTAAAAGACATGTCTGTATTTTTCTTTTCTTCTGCTCCCATGGCCAGTCGTTTCCATTCGCAACATTAGCACATGGCTACCATGACAGAAATCACTGCCCCTTTGAGAGAGAAGGCGTGGCCTGGTGCAGCTATTTACATAAAAGTGACACACCCCTAAAACAAGCCGTTTTGAACAGAGCGTTTTTTGGCTGATTTAGGGACAGCAGAAATATTAGATCCAAAGTCAATTTTGACGAATGCATGTCACAGACATGTCTTTTACACAATACTATTTTAGTATTATGAAAAGTTGAATAATATGAAACATTTAAGTAAAAAAAAAAAGGTTGAGTATGTAAAAATGAAAAGCATTTTTTAAATTAAGTGCAATGTGTAATTCATTTGTCTACACTTTTTTTTTTATCCGAATACTCGCTTATTCTACAGAATTTTCTGTAGGATATCTGAATACCAAAATATTCAAAAGCTGCAGCTCCAATGTACTCAATACTTAAAATCAACAGTAAAAATTTATTTTTTAGAACTTTTTAAAATTTCCGTTTTAGAGTAATATTTACCATTGGAAGAGAGTAAAATAAAGGAAAAAAAGTCACTCAAGGGTGGAGGAACGAACTCACGTCCTTCAGCTTGGGAGACAGCCGATCTACTCCCTGAGCAGTCTCCCAAGCTGAAGCTTGTGAGTTTGTTCCTCCAGCCTTGAGTGACTTTTATTTGATTTTTTCCAATTCTTTATTTTACTCTCTTTCTAGTGTAATTCTTAGCCTACTCTAAAACTGAGTCTATTTGGTCCTTATCAAAATAGAGTCTTTTTTTTCTTCAGATTTACTTTACAGAATTTACTGTGTACTTTTGTAGCAACCAACCTGGTTTTTGTTGAGTTCGCAGTTCTTGAATTCCGCCTCTCCTTGTTCCCGGAAGGTGATAATGACAAAGCCCACGAAAATGTTCATCATGAAGAAGGCGATGATGATGATGTAGATGATGAAAAAGATGGAGATTTCCACTCGGTAGTTGTAAATGGGCCCGTGGTTGATGGCGTTGGCGTCCACCGAGCGGTAAAGGAGCCTTCAAGGCAGGAGGAGACCGATGAAACCCCACAACGTTGCTATGTGAGCTAGCGCCGCGGTGACTTACAGCGGCCAGCCTTCGAACGTGGACACGGTGAAGAGTGCCAGCATGCCCATCAGCACGTTGTCAAAGTTGAAATCGCTGTTTTCCCAGATCCGCTCCTTCACCATGGGATGGTTCATATCGCCGTCTTTATACACCACAAAGGTTCCCCTGCAAGGACGCAACATGTGGCTCAAGTACTTTCAGACTGAATATTGACAAATGCCAGTCTAGGAAAAGTGCTATATAAAGAAAGTTTGATTTGATTTGAAAGACAAGATGAAACTAACTTGCACTCATCAGGCGTGTGTTTGGCTTCGTCCGTGCAGCTGTAGAACCTTCCCTGAAACATTGAGACGCGTAACAATGAACACGATGATCTCCTTCAGGTAAGGCGAGCTAAATGCGGAGAACCTTGAAGAGCTGCACTCCGATACAGGCGAACATGAACTGGAGGAGCGTGGTGACGATCAAGATGTTGCCGATGGTGCGGATGGCCACAAACACGCACTGAACCACGTTCTTGAGAGCGCAAAACAAAACACAACACAGACTGCTTGTGAACCTCCCCGGCCACAAAATTAGGAACACCTGAGCAATTGCACGGCAGCAAATACAAGAGCTGTATCAAGTCATTGACCTTCTAATTTCACAAACAACTCAAGTACAGCGATGCCTTGAGACACGAGTTTAACTAGTTCCATTACCACACTCGTAACCCAAAACACTTGCGTCTCAAATCATCGTTCCCCATTGAAATGAATAGAAATGCCATTCATTCATTACAGCCTTTTTTGTTTGTTTTTTTATTAAGGAAAAAGAGCAATTTGTATTAACTCATTCACTGCCATTGACGTCTATAAACGTCAAAAATTCATTTGAACTATTTCTATTAATTTAACTTTTTTTTCCCACTTTTTTTAACAAGAGTATGAAACCCTAGAATTTTTTTATTGTACATTTAGAACAGATATGAAATGTGTGATTAATCTAACTAGTGAAGTCATGTGATTCATTACAATTTAAAACTTTAATTGCTTGACGCCCCGAATTTTTAATCTTTTCTTCATTGACTGCCATTGATAACTATAAACGTCAAAAAATAATTTTAACTATTTCTATTAGATAAGAAATTTGTGATTTATCGTGAGTTAACTAGTGAAGTCATGCGATTAATTACAATAAAAAAAATTAATCGCCTCTTGCCCCTAATTTTTAATATATATATATTTTTATGTATTTATGGCAGTGAATGAGTTAATGTAATGTATAAAAACAAAGTAATAACACAATTAAATAGAATGTAAATAATTACCAGTAAACAGTTTGTGCATCAAGATCTATTGTTGCAGTCCAATTCATTGTGCTGTTCCTTCTGATGTGCCCACTTTGGCCACCAGGAGGCAGTATAGGCTACCCAAACAAATAAGAATTGTACTTCAACTACTAATTTAAGTCATTTAGTAAGATGCTGTGAGATTCATCCTCTTTAGTTGATGTTGAAGAATAAATGCCTGTGAACATTGTTAAATTATATGCCTACACTGTTTGTATTCAAATATTTTTCAGTTTGTTTTTAAAACTGACTATCAATGCTAACCATTAGCATCAGCAAGTCAATGGCATTTTTCATTGTTTCATTGTTTCATTGTTGTTTGATTGTTTAAATTACACAATGTGTAATTCTTTGTTTTATTTTTAATTTCATAGTAAACCTCAGCTGGGAGTTTGAAGTCTCTTTTTTTGAGGAATTGTTGTTATTATTATTATTATTATTATTATTAAGTGTTGCTGCCATACAGCGCTTGCATTTTGAATTTGCGCTCGCAAGTCACTCGCAAAAAAATTGTCTGACATACAAGTTGTATCTTAAGAAACTCAGGAGTGAGTCACTCGTATCTCAAGGCAGCACTTTCCAAAACTAAATCGAAACATAGTGAAATGTGAAATGAAAAGAAGCCACTTACTTTGAGTCCCTTAGCTCTGTTGATAGCACGGAGAGGTCTGAGCACTCGGAGAACTCTGAGAATCTTCACCACAGAAATAGCGCTGGAACTGCGGGCAAAGACAGATTTGGAGAATGTTAAACGAGATTTAAAGCAAGTTTCCGGCAAAGCGTCTTGTAGGATGGATGAGCTCACTGAAGAAAGAAGGAAGTGAGCGACACGCCGACCACCAGCAAGTCCAGCAGGTTGAAGGCGTTTCTGCAGAAGGATCCGGTGTGCAGGAACGCGCCGTACACAGTCATCTAGACACGACAGTATTCAAATCATTTTGTGTTTTTTTTTTTTTTTCCATTGTTGAGCCGAAGGTAGTCTCACTCGCATGCTAATGTTGCTAAAGTTACGCAAAAGCTTGCATCCCTTGTTAGTAGTTACAGAAACACTCAAATTGACTCCATGTAGTTCAGGTGACACAGAGCGTCCTGTTTTTCAAAAGCTATTTATACATGATATTTACTATTCTTAACTTCTTTAACTCATCCACACGTCAAAAATTCATTTAACTATTTATTTTACTTAATTTTTTTCCCCATTTTTATTAACAAGAATGAAAGCCTAGAATTTTTTTCGTACATTTAGAACAGATATAAAATTTGTGATTAATCGTGAGTTGACTAGTGAAGTCATGTGATTAATTACGATTACAAATTTTAATCACCTGATGCCCCTAATTTTTAATAATCTTTTCTTTCTTTTTTTTAATAACCTTTTATTTTCTTATTTTTAAAGAAAAGATTATTAAAAATTAGGGGCGTCAGACGATTAATTTTTTTTTTATCGTAATTAATCTTAATTAACATTTTTTCCATTTTTGTTAACAAGAGTATGAAAGCCTAGATTTTTTTTCGTACATTTAGAACAGATATTAAATCTGTGATTAATCGTGAGTTAACTAGTGAAGTCATGCGATTCATTACGATTACAAATTTTAATCACCTGATGCCCCTAATTTTTAATAATCTTTTCTTTATTAATTTTTTTAATAACCTTTTTTTTTTTTGAAGAAATGATTATTAAAAATTAGGGGCGTCAGGCGATTACAATTTTTAATCGTAATTAACATTTTTTTAATTTTTGTTAACAAGAGTATGAAAGCCTAGATTTTTTTTTGTACATTTAGAACAGATATTACATTTGTGATTAATCGTGAGTTAACTAGTGAAGTCATGCGATTAATTACGATTACAAATTTTAATCACCTGATGCCCCTTTTCTTTACTTATTTTTTTAATAACCTTTTTTTTTTAAGAAAAGATTATTAAAAATTAGGGGCGTCAAGAGATTACAAATTTTAATCGTAATTAATCGCATGACTGCACCAGTTCCCATTAATCACAAATTTTATATCTGTTCTAATACAATAAAAAAAAAATCTAGGTATTCATACTCTTGTTTACAAAAGTGTGAAAAATGTTAAACTAATAGAAATGTTTCAAAATAACTTTTGACGTCTGTAGCCGTCGATGGCAGTGAATGAGTTAAGAGTGAGCCACGACTTTGTGATAACGTGAGGACCACCCTTACCTTGAGCACAATCTCAACTGTGAAGACTGATGTGAAAACATAATCGGCGTAACCCAGCACCTGAGGAGGACAATGCCAGCATCAACCGAGTGAAGATGGAGCAAGAGGATGTTCATGACAGCGTGAGGAAACGCTCACAATGTTCCGGAATGAGTGCGATTTAATGGGGTCCTCGGCGGCCAGGGAGATGCTGCTGAGGATGATGAAGATGAGGATGAAGTTGGTGAAGTAGGGGTGATGGATGAGGTTGTGGCAGGCCACTCGCAAGCTGGGAATTCCAAGGAGACCATGAGAAATGGCAGTTCAGCTAGCGGTTTGTGGAATCAGTCAACTGCGTTTGAAAGAAATATCTGACGTGTGTTTGAACTCACCAGTTCTTCTTTCCAAGAATGAAGAAGGAGCTGCCGTCAGGGATGGGCACAATTTTTTCTTTGGGACCGGAGAACTCTGGCTTCATTGGGGCAACTCCTACAAGTACAAAGCACAAATTATTACACCTTCTTTCTTTTATTATCCCGTCTGGAAGAAAAAAAAAGAAGAATTCAGCCCCCAAAGCTGACAATTTCTGGATAATAAACCGAGCGGTCACATTATGACCACTTGCACAATATAATGACATACAGTGCAAGGGCTGTATCAAAATAAATGTTCAGTATTGATTGACATTGTCAGCAGTTTTAATCAAAGCAGCAGTTTGTGGTGGTGTTTCTAATACTGTATAATGATTACTTTGTGTAATAAACATGAGAAACAATTGGTTATGTGTTTTGGGTTGGATCATTGTGTTGTTACAGGCCTCATTTGTCCCTTCTGATGCTACTAATCTCACTTGGTATGCAGTTGCTAAATCCCTTATAATAACAATGTCAGTTGCTACGGTCCTGCATTAATCACTCTTTGTTTGTGTGGTCACTCTTAATTTTTTTTGCTATGCAGTTTCTATATCCCTTATAATGATGTTGTCTGTTGCTATGCAGTTGCTATGGCCCTGTATTAATCACTTAGTTTGTCTAGTCATTCTTTTTATTTGCTATGTGCCTTAGAATGAGATGTTGTCAGTTGCTATGAAGTTGCTATGGTCCTGTATTAATCACTTTTAGTTTGTCTCATCACTCTCATTTCTTGTTGCTATGTCCCTTATAACGATGATGATGTCAGTTGCTATGGCCCTGTATTAATCCCTCTTAGTTTGTCTAGTGATTCTTATTTTTAGTTGTTATGCAGTTGCTATGTCCCTTATGATGATAATGTCAGTTGCTATGCAGTTTTTATGGCCCTGTATTAAACACTAGTAATTTGTTTAATCACTCTTATTTATTTTGTTGCTATGCAGTTGCTATGTCCCTTATAATGATGTTGTCAGCTGCTAGACAGTTTCTATGGTCCTGTATTAATCACTTTTAGTTTGTCTAGTCACTCTCATTTCTTGTTGCTATGTCCCTTATAACGATGATGATGTCAGTTGCTATGGCCCTGTATTAATCCCTCTTAGTTTGTCTAGTGATTCTTATTTTTAGTTGTTATGCAGTTGCTATATCCCTTATGATGATAATGTCAGTTACTATGTAGTTTTTATGGCCCTGTATAAAACACTAGTAATTTGTTTAATCACTCTTATTTATTTTGTTGCTATGCAGTTGCTATGTCCCTTATAATGATGTTGTCAGCTGCTATACAGTTTCTATGGTCCTGTATTAATCACTTTTAGTTTGTCTAGTCACTCTCATTTCTTGTTGCTATGTCCCTTATAACGATGATGGTGTCAGTTGCTATGGCCCTGTATTAATCCCTCTTAGTTTGTCTAGTGGTTCTTATTTTTAGTTGTTATGCAGTTGCTATGTCCCTTATGATGATAATGTCAGTTGCCATGTAGTTTTTATGGCCCTGTATTAAACACTAGTAATTTGTTTAATCACTCTTATTTATTTTGTTGCTATGCAGTTGCTATGTCCCTTATAATGGTGTTGTCAGCTGCTATACAGTTTCTATGGTCCTGTATTAATCACTTTTAGTTTGTCTAGTCACTCTCATTTCTTGTTGCTATGTCCCTTATAATGATGATGATGTCAGTTGCTATGGCCATGTATTAATCCCTCTTAGTTTGTCTAGTGATGCTTATTTTTAGTTGTTATGCAGTTGTTATGACCCTTATAATGATAATGTCAGTTGCTATGCAATTTTTTATGGTCCTGTATTAAACACTAGTAATTTGTTTAATCAATCTTATTTATTTTGTTGCTATGCAGTTGCTATGTCCCTTATAATGAATGATTTTGTCAGATGCTATACAGTTTCTATGGTCCTGTATTAATCACTTTGTTTGACTAGTCACTATTATTTTTTTGTTGCTATGTCCCTTATAATGATGATGTTGTCAATTGCTATGTAGTCGCTATGGTCCTATATTAATCACTTTTAGTTTGTCTCATCACTCTTATTTCTTGTTGCTGTGTCCGTTATAGTGATGATGATGTCAGTTGCTATGGTCCTGTATTAATCCCTCTTAATTTGTCTAGTGACTCTTATTTTTAGTTGCTGTGCAATTGCTATGTCCCTTATAATGATATTGCCAATTGCAATGCGGTTTCTACGGTCCTGTATTAAACACTAGTAGTTTGTTTAATCACTCTTATTTGTTTTGTTGCTATGCAGTTGCTATGTCCCTTATAATGATGTTGTCAGCTGCTATGCAGTTTCTATGGTCCTGTATTAAGCTCTCTTAGTTTGTCTAGTGACTCTTATTTTCAGTTGCTGGACTCAAGGGCCTTAGTCCAGGTTTCTCCGTCAAGTGTTTTCTTTGAGGCCATCTGAATCAAGCCCTGCTCTCTGTTAATTAATGTGTTTAAATTTTTGAATATAAAAATGGTCTGTTTTGCAACTTGTGTGTCTTGTCTACTTTCGCGTGACACAATACTCAGTATTTTGCAGTGCGACTGTAAAGAACTGCCACAACGATTAACGTGAAGAAGTCTCTGCATTTCGAAAGAACAAATATTCATGCCGTACACATTATTGGTATCTTATGGTGACGGTGTTCAGAGTAAGCCACTAATGGGATCAAATTGATGGCTGAAAAACTTGCAGGTCGTGGTAAATAAATGTGATTTATCAAAATGCGCTGGTGTGAACTGGCTCACAGTTTGGCTTCGCGGCTTACACTTCAACAAGGGATCATAACCTGCAAATGTTTGAGGAACTTTGTGTGTGCGAGTTCCGGAGCATGCCGTGCTTCCTGCTTACCCTCCAACCCCTCAATAGCCCTCAGCTCTTCATTCTCCTGCCAGTCATCATCCTCGTTCTGCACACAGAATGCAAAATAAGGACAACTCACTTCCATAATCAAGTTCTATCGGTTGCGATCAAGCACTTTACCCCAGCATCTTCATCCTCCTTGTCGTCGTCATCATCCCACTCTTCCTCATCATCTTTTTTCTCTCTAAAAACCCAAAACAGGTTTTGTCCGAACGCGTTTCATCAATTATATGACAAAGTGAGCAGAACAAGCCTCAAACCTACTCGACAGTTTTCTGCCCACCACCTCCGGCCAAGTTGTCGACAGCGATAGCCAAGAAGACGTTGAGCAGGATGTCTGATCACGCCACACGTTAAGGCAACTTACACTGCGCTCGCTGGTTGCATTTGGCGTAAAGTACTCGGCGGGAAAGGATACAGTTACCGCAGACAAACAGGATGACAAAATAAATGCACACCACCATATTGGGAAAGACCGGTCCTCCGTAGGCCATGATGCCGTCGTACATCACCGCGTTCCAATCCTCTCCGGTGAGGATCTGCAAAACAGAATAAGCATCAAACCCGGACGACGGGAAACAAACGTGGGGCTGCGTGAAATCACCTGAAAGCAGGTGAGCAGCGCTTGAGGGAAGGAGTCGAAAGTGCTCCTCTTCATTTGAGTCTCGTCAAAGTTAAATTTGCCTCCGAAGAGCTGCATGCCGAGCAGGGCGAAGATGATGAGGAAGAGGAAGAGCAGCAGCAGGAGGGAGCAGATGGCTTTCATGGAGTTGAGCAGCGAGTTGACCAAGTCGGACAAGGCCGCCCAGTGCCTGAAACCAACAAGGGGATGTCGTCAAACATTAGGAAAGTGACTTAACCTTGTGAAATACATTTGCAGACATTCTTAAAGCGAGGGGCTCCATCTTGTAATAAACAAAAGAATCATTCAATTAAATCTTCAAACTACGCATAACATTACACTGGCAATTTTTTGTTGTTGTAAATCCAGTACAGTAGACAATTTGTTAAGCACTTATTTAAGTATTTAGCTTAAAAGTGCAATATATTTTGCATTTAATCTTCACTAATTCACTGCCATTGGTATCCAACTGCTAAAGAAGAAAATATTTCGCACTCCCCCAGACCCTGACCCCAAATCTCTGCTGCAACCATAAATATGATTCGTCTGTAAAATTTAAGTACACTTCTGCAGATGAGCTAATACTCCTCCTGCACTCTCTGACAACGAGAGCACCACTGCCACCTACTGTAGTGGATGTGCAATTGCTTTTTATTCTAGTACAGATTAAATTGAGAAGCACTGCAGTTTAAATATAGGCGGGGGGAAAAAACTCAAAATGTACTGCCCACAAAATAAAATATGTACTTACGTATTTGAAAACAAAACAATGATTAACTCATTAACTGCCATTGACGGTTATAGACGTCAAAAATTCATTTGAACTATTTCTATTTAAAAAATATATATATATTTTGTTAACAAGAGTATGAAAACCTAGAAAAAAAATACTGTACATTTAGAACAGATGTAAAAATTTGTGATTAATCGTGAGTTAACTATTGAAGTCATGCAGTTAATTACAATCCAAAATTTACATCGCCTGACACGATTTAAAAAAAGGAAAGATTATTAAAAATTAGGGGCGTCAGGTAATTAATTTTTTTTCGTAATTAATCGCATGACTTCACTAGTTAACTCATGATTAATCACTAATTTTATATCTGTTCTAAATGTACAATTTAAAAAATTCTAGGTTTTCATACTCTTGTTAACAAAAGTGGAAAAAAAAGTTAAACTAATAGAAATAGTTCAAATGAATTTTTGACGTCTATAACCGTCAATGGCAGTTAATGAGTTAATCATTGTTTTGTTTTCAAATACGTAAGTACATATTTTATTTTGTGGGCAGTACATTTTGAGTTTTTTCCCCCCGCCTATATTTAAACTGCAGTGCTTCTCAATTTAATCTGTACTAGAATAAAAAGCAATTGCACATCCACTACAGTAGGTGGCAGTGGTGCTCTCGTTGTCAGAGAGTGCAGGAGGAGTATTAGCTCATCTGCAGAAGTGTACTTAAATTTTACAGACGAATCATATTTATGGTTGCAGCAGAGATTTGGGGTCAGGGTCTGGGGGAGTGCGAAATATTTTCTTCTTTAGCAGTTGGAGTAACAAAAAACTAATTCAGAAGCACTGATTTAGATTGTTAGCTATACTGCACTCTTTTGGACTAAAAGCTCTGCCTCATTTTCAAAGTTTGTACTAATATCATAAGTATTTGCGACTAAACGTGTCCGTCTTTACCGAGTCATCTTGAAAATCCTGAGCAGTCGGATGCAGCGAAGCACAGAGATGCCGATGGGCGGGATGAAGTCCCACTCCACCAGCAGCGTCTCCAGGATGCCGCCGCACACCACGAAGCAGTCGAAGCGATTGAAGAGGGCCATGAAGTAGATCTGCAGGCCGAAGGCGTACATCTTCATCAGCATCTCCAGCGTGAAGAGCAGCAGCAGGATCTTATTGGCTCGCTCTGAGGGGACGAGCGGCAAATACACGGAAAGCTGTCACTGGGCCATTAAATGTGCGCTACACCTGCTACAGAGGATTTAAAAAGTCTACCCCCCATTTAAAAGTTTTTGTTTGGCAAAAAATGAGACCACAATATATCATTTTGTAACTTTTTACATTACCTTGCATTTCAGTCAGCCATTTTGGCTGGCCGTAATGCTCGGAGGCACTGGCCAATGTGTTGAGAAACACCAGAAGAAGAACCAGCCAGTAAAAGTTGGTGGTCTTGACGGCAACGCGGCAGTTCTTCCTGAACGTGTGGTTCAACTGGCACAATTGGTCACTACGGAAAGAGCAAAGGAGCTCATTTTTTTTTAAACAATTCATCGCTGCACAGACTTGGGAGCTTTTTCGCTGTCATTAATTATTTTATGCAATTGTGTAAATCTGTTATGGGAGAGATGAAAATAAATAAGCATGAGAGTTTGTTTGAAGATCTTACCAGAAGCTGTTGGCCATCATCTTGGCCCTGGAAAACAAGAAAGAAATTAGTGAAAAACAAGGTAATCAATAAAAATGATTTAGGATGTCATAGTAAGATCCTAAATAACAGGTGCAAAATTGTCACTCTTACAGACTGCTCTATGGCTCTGATCATTTTCACTATAGAAAATTTGGAAGAGTACAAGAGCAAAATGTAGCTTGAAAAATATTCATGAGTTACAGAAAGTAGTTTTGGGGAGGCCAGCAAGCGCGTTATCCATGTTTTGTTTGATTTCACTCGCCCCAAGTGCGTAGCATTTTCTTCAAAACAGTTGAAATTAGTTTTGTCACGTCATATGGCATGACTCCTTCTTGTGATTGGCTCCAAGTCGCCCCTTATGAGAAAGCTTATCCATGATCATTTTTGTAAAAAAAAAAAAATTGGAAGCCCTGCCTCTCATGTAATGATCTCTCACAGCACACTAACTGGTTTGGAATCACTTCCAATATTCCATATTATCCTCTTACATGAGAGAAGCGCAGAAGCCGCTGTCATCGTCGAGGTACGCTATGTCATCATCCGAGTCGGATTCTGCGGGAAGGTAGAGGCCGTTACAGAACGAGACGAACGTGACGACCCAACGTCAGAGTTGACGAACGCACCTCCATCTTCACTCTGTTTGTACCAGCCAAACTTCTTCATCATCTTCTTCTTGGCAATTGCCGCTCCTTTGGGGACAAAAGAAAGGTCGTTTGGGTCAAGATTGCCTTTGGCTTTGAGACTGCGGCATATATGCAAAATATGGATTAATTTGTAAATTTTTATGTGAATACCTTTTGGGGAATTTTGTGAAAAATATACAGGCTTTTGAATGTGTGCAAATTTGAGAATGTGGAAAGCATTTTGCAGTTGGAATGGTTTGAAATAGTCAAGAAATGCGAAATATTATTTGATGTAGAATTTTGATGTGAAAAATCTTTTTGGGGAATGTTGAAAATATCGTGAAGTTGTAATGGTTTGAATGAGGATATGCAACATGTCTTAATTTATGAATTTTAATATGGAAAAATGTGGACATTTTTGAATGTGGAAAATATTTTGTAGGTGGAATGATTTGAAACAGTCAGGAAATGCCAAAGAAAGGGAGAATAATTTAGAGTATGTTTGCATTTGTGAATTTTAATGCTGAAAATGTGGAAGTTTAAAAAAAAAAAGTTAAATTTTGGGAATGTGGAAGATAAATTGCAGTTTGGATTGGTTAAGAAATGTTGAAGGAGGAGGGACCAATGTAATATGTCTAAATGTGGAAATGTTAATGTGGGGAAAATGTGCAATTTCTGTAATATGTGAATTCTTTGAATGTTGAAAATTGTTTAAAGTTATTTGGATGTTGTTGAACATCAACAACATCAAACAACATATGGACATTTTTGGTTGTGAAATGTGGAATTGTCAAAAATGTGGGCATATTTGAAATGAAAAACAAAGCCATCCTTTCCAGAATTTTGGAATATGATCAAGTTTAAATTGGTTGATAATCGTACAAGTAGTTGGATGTTGTAAAATTATGAAGAGTTAAAAACGAAAAGAGGATTGAGTGTGTGCAAGTGGTGCAACTGACGTTTATTCCCTTCCTCGTCCACATCCTCGGCCTCGATGAGCCAGTCCATGTAGCCGACCATGTCCTCCTCCATCTGCTTGCTCTCTTGCGCCTTCTGCAGCTCGCCGCGAGCTACCGCCTTTTCCCTTTCCTTAGAAAACTCTCTGCAAAGCCACAAGAACAACACATCAGGACTGACTTCTGATTTGAAGGTCACACGATGATCACCACAAAAGTCTACCTACCCGCTCAACACACCCAAAACGAGATTGATGATGAAAAAGGACCCAAAGATGACCAGAGAAACGAAATACACCCACGGGATCTCATAACCGATGGCGTCGTTCATCTTTGAGGAAAAACGGAAAAATGGGGTATTTTAGTGGAGGAATGCAGTGGAAGAAGAAATGAACAGGCCGGGACGGTTACCCAGTAGAGCACGTCTGTCCAGCCTTCCATGGTGATGCACTGGAAGACGGTCAGCATGGCGAAGAAAATGTTGTCGAAATTTGTGATGCCGCCGTTGGGACCCTCCCACTTGCCCCTGCACTCGCTCCCGTTAGTCACGCAGAAGCGACCGCTCCCCGCAAAGGCGCAAGGCGACGGGTCGTCCTCCACCATCATGCCTGGAAGAAAAACAGACACAGGCAGTCACTTTGAATGTGGACGCACCATTGTTCGCCTCTTGTGATGTCTCACTGGGGCATTTCCCCGTTGCAAAGACATTTTCCAAACACTGTACATTTTTTTCCCTCTCATTTTGCCAGCTTGTGGCTCCAGAGGTGGCACTTTGAAAATATTTTGAAGATTGGCTACCAAAAATTTTGAGAACCAGCCAGGGAGGGGACACCTGTGGTCAGGGAGGCTGCCCCATAGCGCTCCTATGTCGGATATGACAGGCGAGAGCCCCCCTGCAGAGGCTCCAGAGGTGGCACTTTGAAAATATTTCGAAGATTAGTTGACTTAGAAAAAATTTGAACTTGTGTATGGTGACCATATCTTCATTTTTTTTTTTTAATAAATAAAGGACATTCAGCCTGGCTTTGAGCTACTTATATGATACTGAAAGTTTGGTCCTTATTTTTTATCTATTTATTTTTATTTTGTAATGGGGCGAGAGGGGATCGTACCGCACAATGTTTTACTACTGAGTTAAAATCCTAAACCGCCCTCGCAGCTCATTATTTGAACGCTGAGGAAGTGATGTACTTAAAATAACCTACTTTTTTCTTTAAAAAAATTATACTTTCTAAATATATAACAATTATAATACGCACACACAAAACCCACCTTTCATTTTTCATCAGTCGCGGTAAAACAGTGCACACCGCCTCCTATTTGCCGTTCAATGAAAAACAGGCATTTTAAAGAATTTACAAAACCTGTCCAGGACGTAAAAAATTGAATGTCCTGGTAAAAGAGGACGTCACCCGAAGCTTGTTAGCGTTAGCGAGCGAGATAATTAGCATCTTGGCATGTGTCAAGAGTCTGTCCTTGACAGTTGAAACTGAGAATTTGGTCACTTTTCAAAATAAAATCTTGGCTATACCGGAAGTTGTTTTCTTTTTTCTCTCTTTCAACTGTGCAGCCTGCTGGGTGGTTGGTGACTACTGGCTTAAAGGATTAAACATCTTCTGGGCCTTCCAAAATTGTTTAAAGGCGTAATCGTCCTGTAAATGTACATGTTTGACTTTGAAGAAAATAATGAAAAGTTAGCAACAACAAAAAATCATACCCTCATTCTTCTGGCATTAAGCTAATGAAAATCATTTTGGTAGTCCTAACTGACTTAAAAAAAATCAATCATATGATTTCACGTCAGCCAGTGAGAAAAAAAACTGTGTCTTGTTATGTAGTGTGTCAACAAGAATGGTTGAAATCAATCATTGAAATCCCCAAATAAATGTGACATGATGACCTAAACATCGAATACAAGAGCGACGTTTTCAGAAACCTGTGCTGGAGAAGTGGCACGTCTTGTGCATCCTGCCAATAAAAAGCTCCAAGCCGATGATGGCGTAGATGATGATGACGAACATGACCAGCATACCGATGTGGAGGAGCGGGACCATGGCTTTCATGATTGAATTCAACACAATCTGCAAACCTGGTGAGATTTATACACACGTTTCGATGGGAAGGCGACAGAAGAAGAAGAAGCGGGAAGATGGAAGCGAACGCACTTGGTACGCCGGACACCAGTCGCAGCGGTCTCAACACCCTGAAGGCTCTCAGAGCTTTCACGTCCAGGCCTCCGGGTTTTCCCGCAGCGTGATGGGCCTCCCCTGGCTTGTGGTCCGTCATGCCTTCTGCTATGACGCTGAAAAGCCTGCACAAACACACCACATGAATTAGCCACACCCATCACATCAACAGATTTATAGAGAATAGTGACACTTCAGAGTTTTTGTAGCCAACTATAATGAAAATGAATATAATTCATTTGCTAAATCTCTTTTTCCCCCCAACTATTGCTTTATAAGTCTGGCAGGTGGCTATAGTTTTTTTTTTTTTAAATAGATTAATGATGAGGATGATGATTCAGTTCCTGGCTTGGCTCATAACATGTCAGAAAAAAAGGCAGCAAACAAATGTTTGCAAATGTCTTATTTAGATATTTAAGTTTAGAGTCTGTGTTCATGGAGGGTCACAGAAATCCAATATGTACTTTTGATAGGCTGTAATTTTCTGTGTGCTTTGTGTTACTTATGTTTATTGTCTTCGTTTATAGTCTATTTGTTTGTTTTTGTTTGTTTTAATTCTTTTTTTTTATCTGTTTTCCTTTAAGAAGTTTTGCCTTGTCAGACCACACAGTTGTAAATAAATAAAAAAGTTCTTAATCTATTTTGCCTGGCTAAATAAATCTAATATATATACATATATAAATAAATCTAATATATATATTAAATGAGCATTTAGACAATTTTAAGTTATATCAATGGATCTAAACTTAATTGTTTAAAGAGGAAGTTACAATTTTTGATAATAATATGTTATATGTGACCTCACTAGTCTAAACATGACATTCTGATTAATATTACATTTGTGGAATACGAGTTATGAAGCAAAATTCAGCCATTTTTAGTCATCTCAGGGGGCGGCCATTTTGCCACTTGCTGTCGACTGAAGATGACATCAATGTTGCTCAGCTTCAGAAAACAGGTGAGCTGTGATTGGTCGTTGCCTGAGCCCTGAGCAACATTGATGTCATCTTCAGTCGACAGCAAGTGACAAAATGGCCACCCACTGAGATGGTTAAAAATGGCTGGATTTTGCGGAAATGGCGGCCATTTTCCCACTTGCTGTCGACTGAAAATGACATCAACGTTGCTCGTGTCACAGGCAACAACCAATCAGAGCTCATCTTTAGAAAACAGGTGAGCTGTGATTGGTTGTTATCTGAGCCCTGGGCAACATTGATGTCATCTTCAGTCAACAGCAAGTGGCAAAATGGCCGCCCCCTGAGATGGATAAAAAATGGCTGAATTTTGCTTCATAACTCTTATTCCACAAATGTAATATTAATCAGAATGTCATGTTTAGACTAGTGAGGTCACATATAACATATTATTGTCAAGAGATGTTTAAGGTTGACTGCCACTTATTAAATCGCTATTTAATTATCTGTGGATTAATTGTTGCAGCTGCAAAATCAACAATTCAAATCCCCAACAAATACCCGACAATGACGATGACAAAATCCAGCAAGTTCCATCCGCTGCGTATGTAAGCGCTGGGGTGCATGACTAAACCGTAGGCCAGAATTTTGGTGAACGTCTCGATGGTGAAGATGACCAGGAAGACGTACTCCACTTGTTCCTGAAAGCACATGAAAACCTTTGAACGCACGAGAGGCCACGAACGGGAATAAAAATGTCACGAGAGACAACTGCGAGCTTGCTGTGCCAATACATGAAACGGATTGCCAAAAGGCTGCTCGTGCGCCGGCGTTGAACCTCTAACCCACTTAATCCAGCCACTCAATCCTTTTGGTGAAACCAGCTGCTTAGGTCGTCTTAGAAGTGGCACTCGCGCTTGGCTTGTGCCTCGGACCGACAGCTCAGCTGAAACACGAAGTGCAATTCACACCAAAAAGATGATGCAAAATCGGATCAAACTATCCGTTTGAAGTGCAGAAATGTTCAACGGTCAGTTTAGCCTAAATCCAATCAAGAGTTCTACTTGCCTCGCCGGCCTTGTACAGTAAAGCATCACGTACATGCTTGAGTTTTGATTGATTAGAAGATGATTACTTCGTGTGCTTATTGATGAACTCACTTCAGTATGATTACAAAAGACAGACGAGCAGGCAGTATTGGGATGGAGGCAGAAAGGCAGATGGTTGGTATTTAACTAAGTCACCATCCAGAGTCACTGGGTCACTCAGCTGAGGGTTTTTAGCCCCCTCTAATGCAATTACTGTTGATCACGCCGACATTACCTTCTCAGCAATTGTTCACTCTTTTCTGTACATTACAAGAGGATCCCAAAGAAAAAGGTTGAAATATGAATCACATTTCATTCATATATTATCTCAAAATTGTGACTCGTAGGGGTTAGGTTTACATTACGTATTGATTTTT
The DNA here is from genome assembly GCF_051991255.1 of Vanacampus margaritifer. Taxonomy (NCBI): domain Eukaryota; kingdom Metazoa; phylum Chordata; class Actinopteri; order Syngnathiformes; family Syngnathidae; genus Vanacampus; species Vanacampus margaritifer. The sequence goes on along the minus strand of NC_135432.1, from coordinate 8,738,052 downwards.
TTCCTTTCTGATGAGGTTTACTTCAACTCATTGTTTGCCATTGACGGTTATAGACGTCAAAAATTCAGTTTAACTATTTCTATTAGTTTAACATTTTTTCCCCACTTTTGTTAACAAGAGAATGAAAACCTAGATAATTTTTTTTGTACATTTAGAACAGATATAAAAATTTTGATTAATCGTGAGTTAACTAGTGAAGTCATGCGATTAACTCATTCACTGCCATAAATTAATTTTTTTTAAAGATTGTTAAAAATTCGGGGCATAAGGCGGTTATTTTTTTAAATTGTAATTAATCGCATGACTTCACTAGTTAACTCACGATTAATCACAAATTTTATATCTGTTCTAAATGTACAATAAAAAAATTCTAGGTTTCCATACTCTTATTAACAAAAGTGGGGGAAAAAATAAACTAATAGAAATAGTTAAAATTAATTTTTGACGTTTATAGCCATCAACGGCAGTGAATGAATAAAAATTAAAAAAAAAAAAAAGGAAAGAAAATATTATAAAAAATTTGGGCCGTCAGACGATTACATTTTTTAATTTTAATTAATCTCATGACTTCACTAGTTAACTCGCGATTAATCACAAATTTCATATCTGTTCTAAATAAACAATTAAAAAATTCTAGGTTTTCATATTCTTGGTAACAAAAGTGGGAAAAAATATTTAACTAATAGAAATAGTTTAAATCAATTTTTGACGTTTATAGCCGTCATTGGCAGTAAATGAGTTAATTACGATTAAAAAATTTAATCGCCTGGCGCCCCTAATTTTTAATAACCTTTTCTCTCTCTTTTTTAAAAATCGCATCAAGCAATTAATTTTTTAAATTGTAATTAATTGCATGGCTTCAATAGTTAACTCACGACTAATCAAAATTTTTATATCTGTTCTAAATATCCAATATTTTTTTTCTAGGTTTTCATACCTTTGTTTACAAAAGTAGGAAAAAAAGTTAAACTAATAGAAATAGTTCAAATGAATTTTTGACGTCTATAGCCATCAATGGCAGTGAATTAGTTAATTTGATTGTTGATGATGCAGACGAATCTTTGAGTAGCACCCTGTACCTTCTAAGAGAAAATTAAGTCTTATCTTAGCAATGAAATGTACATGAGTGCTTCTCCCAGTCACAACTATATGCCATACATGGAATTTTCTCCATAGAGGCAGAAAATAAATTTAAAACGCCACAGAGAAATCAATGTATTCAAGTTAGGCGGCCTTAGTGAATGGCAACGTAAGATGGCCGCCGGTGGCTTCACTTCTCCCAACGGTGAGTAAGTGGCATTTACAGTCCATTCAGTCCGTAGCCGTAACACATGCTGAGCTCTGAGACACTGTGATGTCATTTTCAATCGACAGTAAGTTGCAAAATGGCCGCCTTCTGAAGTGGGAAAAAAACGGGTGGAATTTTCTGCTTAATTCATACCACACAAATGCAATATTAATAAGAATGGTGTGTTTAAGTGAAGGTACATAGAACATATTGTCAAGAAAATTTTTGACTTGACTTTTGCTTTTCGTGTTTTTTTATTTTATTTTATGGCTCAAATATGAAGATATGTGCAGGCGTGAGAGGGCCGCAGACACTGTTCAAACAGGTGGCCTGTTCGAAGCGTCAGGACATCCGCCATATTGGATGTGGCTATTGTATTCACCAATAAATCGGCAAATAATTTGTAAGATTGATTTAGAATGGGATAATATAAATAGATAAAGGTTCCTTATTAACCGAATGAGTTGTGGCCTGATGATACATCTCCAAGGAGAAACTGAACAAGGCGTCTTCACAAATAGCTTCACTTTGCCTCACCCAATATGGCTGCGGCATCAACGTACTCACGACAGCGTTGCCGTCTACTGTATGTGTATGTACTGTAAATGCTGTCTATGGTAATACTGGTCAGCCTCCGGCGACAGGTCTACGTGAGACAAATGCTAGCCAAAGCAACAATTGTTCCAGGTTGAAGTAGTATTTGATTGACAGTTGAGTGGGGCGTGGTTTCAGCACATTCAGGACACGCCCCCATCACGTGAGAGGGGAGAAATTGGCTTGATTTTTCACAATTTTCAAGCCTCATTATAAGCACTTGGCAATTTCTTTTAACTATTCGAATTTGGTGGCGTTATTAACGACACTCTTCTTTGAGGTGTCAACTTTACGAGACACTCATTTACACTTTACAGCCATTTGAGCAGACCAATAAACTGAGCCTTGTGATAGCAAACGAACGTACCAGTTTGTGATTGGTAGCGTTGGAGTCATCATCAGGGTACGGCTTGGTGACCCCCATGGCCACGCAGTTGGCAAAGATGGCAAGCAAGATGAAGATATCGAAGGGTGTGAAGACGGCGGTTAAGGCCTCATCAACGTTTGCAACACGCGAGGGAAGCGAAACGTGACGACGGCAGACTTAAAGGATATTTCCACTCCACCAGGGCCAGCGCCGCCATGCGGATGGGGTTGCTGAGGGTGAGGCAGCAGAGGGCTCGGGGGGCTCGCAGGGCAGACTTGTTGGCCTGCATGGCTTTCTTGGCCCCCCCGCCTCGCTTTTTGGCCGAGCTGGTCGACCCCAGGGTGTCGGATTTCCCTCCATCGGCCCCCCCTGGAGGGGCTTCTACCAAAAACAATGAGCAGGTATTAGGTTCAAAGCCTAAAATGCGTTGGAAAGAAAAACGTGTGAAATCACACTGTGGATATAAAAAGTCTACACACCCCTGTTCAAATGCAGTTTTTGGGAAGTAAAATTATGCGACCAAGACAAATTATTTCAAAATATTTTCCACCATTAATTTCATCTACAAGTTATAACTTTCTAAGAGTGTAAGTACAAACAACTAAAATAATGTGGTTGCATAAGTGTGCACACCCTTTTATAACTGGTGGTGTAACTGTGTTTAATTAGCCAATCACATTCAAACTCATGTTAAACGGGAGTTCTCACTCACCTGCCATCATTTAAAGTACCTCTGAGTAACACCAAATAATGATCTAGTTAATTTTTACTGACAATGAATAAATTAACTAATTTGAACTGTTCACAATTCCCTTCACCTTGACTACTCCAGTTGAAAAAAATATATAATAATTCACATGCGTTGAGAAGTTTTAAGTGTATCTTCGCAAACTGTAGCCAAGCCAGGCATAGCCAAGAAATATGACGAAGATGACGATTGTTGTCACATGCATTAAACACTAATCAGCCAGTACTTGCCAGAAATTCCTGCAGTTCCTTTGCTTCATGGCAATGTCACCATTGTACCATATTTTCTGAATTTGATGACGACTGGTTTTACTGTGTTCTACGGGATATTTAATGCTTTGGAAATATTGTGTACCCTTCTCCTGGCCTGTGATGCTGTGGAAGTTCTCTTTGACTGCAAGAATAAGACAAGTCTAGAAGAACACACTGAATTTTAGTTGGAGTTCATCAGGCACTTTAAATGCTGGTAGTCGAGTGTTAAATTAAACATTAGTTTGCATGTGATTGGTTAACTAAGTCCCCACAATAAGAGGGTGTGCACGCTTGTGAAAACCACATTATTACCCCCCCCACACACACACACCCACACACACACACACACACACAATGTTTTTTTTAAATTGACTTATTTACCTTGGTTTACTTTTCTAGATCACAAAAACAAAGGTTGTAGACTTTTTACATCGATTGTATATGCATAACCACCAGCTGTGTAACACTACAGTAGGGCAAAAATAACGGTTTGGTACGTTCCTTGGTTTTAAGGAAATGTTTTGGTTAACATTCGTTAAAGTAGTGGGGAAAAAATGAAAAATAACATTTTTCTTTTGTGTAAATGGGAGCAGATTTCAAAATATTTAAAATTGACCAATTGAAGGACAGATAGTAGAGAGCCTAGACTCTAGAGACATGACAGTTTCACAGGACAGACAAATACAGTAGATAGATAGATAGATAGATAGATAGATAGATAGATAGATAGATAGATAGATAGATAGATAGATAGATAGATAGATAGATAGATAGATAGAGATAAGAAACGAAGAAAGATAGAGATAAGAAACGAAGAGAAAGAGATAAGAAATGAAGAGAGAGAGGGAGCGATAAGAAATGGAGAGAGAGAGAAGAAACCAAGAGAGAGTGAGAGAGACAAAGAGAGAGACAGACAGACAGAGAGAAGAAATGAAGAGAGAGAGAGAAGAGATTAAATGTAAGGAGAGAGGGAGAGAGAGAGAGAGAGAGAAGAAACAGAGAGAGAGAGAGAGAGAGACAGACAGAGAAAGAGAGAGGGAGAATAAAAGAGAGAGAGAGAGAGAGACAGCGATAGAAAGAGAAAGAGAGAAGAACAGAGAGAGAGAGAGAAAGAGACAGAGAGAGTGAGAGGGAGAGACAGTGTGCAAGAAAGACAGAGAGAGAGAGAGAGAGAGAAGGACAGAGTGCAAGAAAGAAAGAGAGAGAGAGAGAGAGAGAGTGAGAGAGAGAGAGAGAGAAGGACAGCGAGAGAGAGAGAAATAGAGAGAGACAGCTTGCCGCTTCCACTGGTTGATATGAGCAACAGACATTTTCGTTCATGATGCAGCATGCGGTTGTGGCTGCAGACAGACAAGATAAGACCTGAAGATGTGACCTAGTTGCTAATAGGGCCCACATGGCCAGCAGGCAGCTCAGGTACACTCACTAGTACACTTGTTAACAAAAGACCTGCACGGACAAGAGACAAACTCCCTAGAAATATCTTCCCAAATGACGTCACGAAGGTGAACAACACAACTAAAAGTTCAATGACACTTGCTGAAGCACAAGCAGCCACTGGGAAATGTGTCATATTGGATATTTGCTTTACGCTGCATCCGGACGGCGGTGGGAAGCAGCAGCAGCTGAAGCAGCAGCAGCCTACCTTTCTTGGCTCCCTCCATGTCCGGAGTTTGTCACCGCGATGTGGGGCTGAGCAAAGCCACCGGCATCAACCCCCTCCCCGGGACACACAAAGAAAACCGCACGCTAAAAGTTGGCACGGGCGACACAATTTCGGCGTGTGCGCGCACGCAGCTGCCGGCGACGAGCGTCCGCATGCATGCAGAAATCCAAAAAGTAGCCGAATTCTTCTTCCCAGCTCGGAGTGGCTGGACAAGTGGACATAAATGTCCGCCACTCTCCGCGGTGGTCAACCAACGAAGCGTTGGGATTAAACAGCTGAGCCGTTTAAAGGGATGACACGCTGAGGAGGAAATCTTACCAGGTGAAGCCCGCGGGAATTTAGTCACACAGTGCAGTGACACGAAGCTCATTCCGGCCGGTAGTAATAATAATCATAATAATTTATATTATTTTATATTTAATATACCAAAAATAATGTATTATTATTTTCTTTATATTGGCAGAAGCCTTTTTTTTTAAAAAAAACTTTCATAGACTTATTGAATACTGATGGCACGTAATATAACACGCACACACACACACACACACACACACACACTGGGTGTCACAATAACTCATGATGACGGGTTTAATTATTTCAAATTTATTTGTTTGTACTACTTGTCATTATGAAATACAGCTTTATAAAGTGCTATTTTCCCTTTTTAACACATTACACTTTTTTTTTTAAACAAAGCGCATGGGAGGGTGAACAAAAAGCAGTCTGTTGATTGAACAACATTTGATGTCTTTTTTCATTTGAGCTACTAGAATAAATAACGTAAGAAAATAAACATTCTATACAGCAAAACAAACTCACGTTGCTAAATTGAGATCCTATCTTTAGGAGAACAAAAAAAAAGCATTTTAGCAGCACAATGGTCTGTCATGGATCGCAACCTTTATTGAGCCAAGGCAAATATTTCAAATCTATCATTCTGTAGTTTGAATGACAACATTTCTGCAATGTGGAGTTTGAATGTCTGCCAGACTAACCTCGAAAAGCCATGCAAGCACAGGGACCCCTTGCAATGGAATTTCTCTGGGTACTACTACTCCGCCTTCCTTTCAATTATTCAATATTATTTTTTTTCCCTTTTGCCGTTTATTTTTGTTTTTGTTTATTTATGACAAATAATACTTATTTGCTCAACTATCTATGCAAGTGACAGGGTAAAACATGTGCCTTGGCTCCAAGGTAACATTGACATTCTTCGTTGAGAATATTTCCAGCATGTTGAAAGATTTTCAATATTTACACCCATTTCTTTGAATGACCTCCTTCAATGTATTATTAAAATGTCAACGTTGTATATTTGTGTAAATAACTTTTACAAATATTTGCATCATCCCATACTACAATACAGAACCATTTTCTCCCTGAGTTAAAATGTAAACGCTACATACAAGGATGCCTTGAGATATGAGTACCTTGACTTGGGAGTATTTCCATCGCTTGGCCGATTTATTTGTCCTGAGATATGAGCAAATTTTAAGATACGGGTGCCCTTCTGACCCCCCGCCGCTAGATGGCGCCAGTAAACTTTCCTTGCAGCACAAGGACAATATCAGTTGGTGGCGCTAATGCCCCATTAAGCTACTTTGCCCACCGCCAACTGTAATCACAGAAGGAGAAGGAAAGACAATACATTTGATACGCTCATATTTTGGCCTCCCATTTTCCATGTTTTCAAGTTATGTGGACAAAGAGTGCATTTATTTAGTGAAAAAATATTTTGAAAAATTTATTTTGAGGTTTTCAACGAATAAACGAATAAAATGATTTTTGATAAGATAATTTGAGATACGTGTGATCACGGAACGAATAAAGCTCATAACTCAAGGCCCCATTGTATTTACGTAAATAACGATTGTTTCTATTCACAAAAAACATTTACATCTTCCCTAGTGACAATACAGGGACACTTCCACCTGAGAGAAGTCGCCTTTCACATCAGGAGTCACTCTCTGTCATTGTCTGTATCCCTTGACTGAAATGAGTGACAAGTGCGCCGACATCCTTCCTCTGCGGCTCTACTGGAAGTGCGCCTTTGGTGCCGCGTTGTGCTCTTCACGCTTTGGAGGCAACTGACTGGGGTCCTCTGCGAAGGGAATTGCTGAAGGGGGACAACAACAAGTATGGATTAGTGATTTTGGCCATGTCATGTGAGCCATCATCATGCTCAAAGTTGATTTCGAGGGCCTGACACTTATGATTCTTCGAAGTCTGAAATTGTGCAAAATATGTTATTCTGCGGAGCCCCTGAAGTGACATGTAGAATTATACATATTTTTAAATACCTCTTTTTCGTGTGTTACAAGCACCAATGATACCACTGCACTTGTGTTGTCACTTACGGTTCTGAAACTGCTGTGCTGTGTATCTTGTTAAGAGGATTCCGAAACCCTCAATTAGGGCGAGCAGAACTCCCCCCATCATGGCAGAGCCCATCATGGTTAATGGCCCACCTGGAAAAATAAAAATACATGTAATTTCATGTGGGAATCTAAAATGGTGTGTGTACTAATGTTGGTACTTTAGCAGACTTCTACTTTCTCTTTTGCTCTCATCAATCTCAGCTTTATATGACTCTATATTATCAGTATTCCACCGGCAGTATTAGCTTTTAGAATTCCACTTAGTATAGTGAACTCATTATTAACACTTATTTTGACACCCCTATTAAAGACAAAGATAATTGACCTAAATGAGAATGTGAACGGATTGTGCTCCGACTATGACGTACCCCTGTGGTGCCTACTTGAGTTTTCTCTTACTGCGTGCTGCCAGGATGGCGCCCGTCAGAGCGCCACTCGTTATAGAGTTCCACGGATCCTCTTTTCCTCTCAGGCGAACTAAACCGCAGTCAATGGTGGAGAAGAGGCCTCCCCATACCGCAAAGCTACCTGAAAAACAAAACAAGAGAGTGTCGTTAATATATCAGTTCAAACACCTGGCTTCAGCGACTTGCTTACCGCCAATCTGTGGAGCTCTTAACCTCACTGCATTTCCACTACCTTTCAGTCTGTGTGCAACTCCCTGAAATGTTACAGTATTGTCACACACAAAAAAGGAAAACAGAGAGGGAAAGAATGGATATGCACACTTACTGCTGGGGCATTTCGAAAGCCCTTCACGGCCTGAAACACCCCCCCGCCAATGGTGCCCATGGTGAAAGCACCTCCACAGTCATCCACTATCCTCCACGGGCTGACAAACATTTGCAACATTACACAAAGTTTAATAGACTAAGACTATACACAAGATTTATTATTGATAACTGACAAGCATTTGCATACAATCTGTTCTTACAGTATTTGTTCTAAACTTGATTTTCTTTTAATTGTGGCACTATAGGATCTTGGGGAGAATGGGCAACATTACTTTTCCTGTATGATTAGCAGACAGACATCCAGTACTTTTTGAACATCTTGGTATTGTAAAGGTTGTGTTAGTCAGAGGTGATAGAAGTACACACACTTTCATACACTAGTCAGCAGAAGTACAAATATTCAGTTTAAGATGGTAAAAGTCGAAACATCTTTTTTACGTCGTGTCCGCATTTTGAAAAAAGTGACAAGCCTAATTTGACAAGTAGTGTAGCAGAAATTACTGTAGTACAACTCGAATGAAGATAAAATGATACTGAACAATGAATTTAAGCAGAGTAAAGCTCGATCATGGCAATATCTTAATCTCTTGATTTAGCCGACTGACCGTCCTCACAGGTAATAATTCTAGAAACTACTTGGACACAATACAAATAAATGTAGAATTAGGTAGAAGGGTTTAATACGTTTTAATATAAAAAAAATAAAAATAAAAAACAGTTACCAAGGTTCGCGAGCATATTCCTCCATTTTTGTTGTGGTGGATGACTGTGTGACGTCACTGTCATTGTCGCCGTCATTGAAGTTTCTTCTTCGTCTCTTCTTGATAAAAGAGACTGCACTTCCTAGTGGTCTGGAGTCCAACGACCATAGCGTCAGCGACACGCATTGGGAGAACTACATTACCCAAATGCTGATAATGCTATATATAATAACTGGCCCAGTGACATTTTTCCCCCTTTTATTTTAGGGACACATTGTTGTTGTTTTTTATTGCGGCGAAATGTAGTTCAGTTCAGTTGCGCTGTCTAGCTTTTCGTGAACGACAGTTTCCCTAACAACATTAACATGATGACGTCATTAATGTGAGCCGCAGGAAGTGGTTTCAGCGATTCTCTTGGTGCTGGCGATTGTCTCAAAGCAGGTAAATATGACTTACTTAGCTTTAGTCTGCCTTTCATTGCCACTTCATCTTATGCTTTAACGCATATTTACTGTATCTTTTCATTTACGAGTGAGGAGAGCTCTTTTTCGCCCTTTCGTATTGAATTAATACTTTCCATCATGTTGCACTGCTAAAATCGTAACTTGCATACGAGCGTTACCTTTGCTTTGTTACCGTATGCGTAAATTTCACATACTGTACATTGCTAAAAAACTATATAAAATATAAACACCTAAACATACTAAGCCCCTATTGTTCTTACCGAATACAGTATATTTAACAATATATTTAAATCTCCCTCACAAGTGGAATAATGTTAGTCTTCTAAATATATGACTTACTTTATTTAGCCTTTGGTAGCTGAGAACATGCTTTACAAGTTTTACAATTGTTAATATTACGGGTCTACATGCAAATAAACAGCAGCAGCATTTTAGGTGATACTATTTCACCCTATATCTTATAAAACAGTCAATTAAATAAATGAAACTAAAAGATAAATTTTGTAAAACAACATTGTCCATAATTTTTCAGGATGCCCCTTCCTGCAGCACTGCTGGCCCGCTTGGCCAAGAGAGGAATTGTGAAACCTACAGAACAAGGTTAGGCGCTGAACAAAAACACATTAGACCAAAATACCCCAGCGCCATTTCAATGGATTTAATTCCTGTACCATATGTCGTTTTGTCGTTCTAGGGGCAGATGAGGAGATTATTGCTGAAGATTACGACGACAACAATGTCGATTATGAAGCCACCAGGGTGGAAAGTTTGCCGCCAAACTGGTATAAAGTGTTTGACCCCTCTTGGTACGTATTGCTTGATTTCTGCAAAAAACTCATCCAGACAAATGTTTTTACAAATCTACTACGCGTAATTTGATGGACAATAAAAAGTTATTCTCTTCATAAATTGTATTTTTTGGGGGGTTTTCAGATAATGTAGCGTTCTAGAATAAGTTGGAAGTCATTAAAGCCGTAAAGAATATAATACATTTCTATTTTCATGATTATGTAGCGCTAGGTGGGGGGAAAATTAGACCATTGCAGAGTAATTACCTTACTAGTAGTTTATCTGATTTTCCTAGGTTGATAAAATAAACATGTTTGCTTTATTCTAGAAACTACTATCAACCTAAATTCCAAATGGAAATATTGTCATTTAGCATATTTATTTGCAGTAAATGAAAAATAGTCCAGGGTTTTCCTTCTCTATGATCTCCCCAGGTCTGTTAATCTTTTTTTTCTCTTCCTTTTGTCAACATAGTGGTCTTCCTTACTACTGGAATGTGGAGACAGACTTGGTGGCCTGGCTGTCGCCAAACGACCCGTCTGCTCAAATAACAAAAGCTGCTAAGAAACAAAAAGGTTTATTACAAAACAAAGACCCCCCCACACACACATCCCCAAAGTTAGTATGGTTTTGATATTCGTCCTAACTTTGCCTTGAATTACAGCCGACGCGGGGGACAACAGAGTCGAGCGCCAGTCTGAGAAGACGGACAGAGAGCGGGACCGAGATCGCGAGCGCTATCGAGACCGAGATCGGGAAAGAGAGCGCGAGCGTGAGAGGGATGAGCGCCGCGAACGAGACAGAAGAAAGCAGAGGAGGGACGACGCTGCACCCTATAACAAGGCCAAAAGAGGTCCACTCAAATCTATTTTGCATTTTCACCCACAGAATATTATGGTCTGTGACGATTTAACATACATTATAAAATGAACCTACAGCCGTCGCTTTCTGTAGGCGTAAAAAGCAGGATTGAAGAGGATTTGACATGAAATAGTTTTTAGCAAAAATGAGGGTGAGTTTGAAATAGTTCGTGTTTTGGCACTTTTCAAATTTACTGTGCTAGTGTGACATCATCTAGTGGCCTAGAGTGGAATTACACCCCAAATAAAAAGACAGCAGAACAATTATACAAGACGTACCAAAAACAAATTGTGAATGAAATAGCAGGACTGTGGACCCAGAATTCACAATGGAGGGGGAGGTTTACTGCACTCCAAATAACGTACAAGATTTTTTCCAGTGCTAAATACCGTTTGAATCTTCGCACACATACATTTGGAAAACGTGGTAGACAAACAATTCAAGGTTGTCTCTTCTCAGGTAAAAAAGATGATGAAATGGACCCCATGGACCCGAGTGCATATTCTGATGCTCCAAGGTACTCCGTCATGACACATGACTTCCTGGTCCTGTTGTTTGTTCCCAAGTGGAAGTAATCCAACTTGAACAAAATGTTTTTGTAGGGGCTTGTGGTCAAGCGGCCTTCCCAAACGCAACGAAGCGAAGACGGGAGCTGACACCACGGCCGCCGGGCCACTGTTTCAGCAGCGGCCGTACCCGAGCCCGGGCGCCGTACTCCGCGCTAACGCAGCCAACCAATTTGTCAAGGAGTAACATTTTGCTCTTTTTTTTTTCTTGATGTAAGCAACGAGTGTTAGCTGGGGAGACAGATGTTTTATTTAACATCTTACTGTTAACAGATGTTACTTCATTTGTCAACATTGCTGCTCCAATTGATAAAAGGTTTTTCCGTTGGTGGCAGTTTGCTTTTATTTCCATGTTATAGTTCTTAAACCAAAAAGAACCAATGTAAATATGTTGCTTGTGACATAATCTGAATGGAACGTTTGTCAGTGGAGCCATTTGAGGACACATTTTGCTAATTAATTCAAAGATAACGTGGCGACTTATGTGCTGGTTTAGTAATTGAAACCGGGGCCGACTACTTTTACCTCAGCTTCACTTAGTGAAACGATTACTCTTGTGCAAATTTCGGATTTTATTACAAACATTACAAAACACTATTTTGTTGTTCCAATAAGATATTGAACCATTTGCCCATTTTCAGCAGTGGTCTGTCGCTCCCAAATAGTGACAAATAAAGTCATAGCCCAAAGTGAAGAGTTTCCTTTCATGTCTGTCAAGCTGGACCGTCGCTGTGCACTTGTTCTTGTCCCGCTGCAGAACACGGCCCACCTGCACAAACGAGCACGAAAGGCCGACAACATGACTTCAGACACATTCAAATGATCCAAGAGTAAATCCGAAAGGACTTTGGACTCACCTGTCCCCGATGCTCCCCGAGTACAACCATGATGGTGTCATATTCACTTTTGGGCACAATTGTTTCCAACATGTTCTGCTTCACATCTGTCACAAGACAAAAAAAAAAAAAAAGGGTCACAATTCAGTTCAAGTAATATTTTGTCATAGAGACCGGCTATCGTTTGCATTTGAAATACGAATACCCCCCAAAACATTTTCTCTGATTTGGGAAAATAATGTCATAGCAATTCTTTCCCCCCCAATATTTTTTTAAAGGAGGATTTTTTTTTAAATCCCTATTGATTAATTTCAAATGGTGCAACCCCAAAAAATATTTTTAACACCGGATAAACCTTGTTGATGCAATCCAACTTTAGTGAATCACTGATCTATTGAATAATAATAATAATAATAAAAAAGACAAATCTATGGACTTACCATCTATCAGTTTTCCTTCTTCAGTTAGACAAATGCACGTAGATGGCGTTAAGACATCCTCCACGCGCATCTGAAAGAAGACGATATTATAATGTTAGCAACTTGGCTTTATTTTGACCTTTGATATTCAGGTTTAGTTTAGTGTGAGACTTGTGAGGGACAAAATGTACCGTTGGAAGGAGATGAGAACTATAAAGCAGGACACCTCCCACAATTCAAAAATAGGTTTCGTTTTCCAAATTAAATTTATTGATTTTTTTCTTTCTTTCTAAAGGACATTTTTTAATGCTATGAGCCTCTTTCCAAGTATTTTGGACTCATACTTTGTGGTCCACTTACGGTTTCAACTATTAATGTAGGCAATTATAGTCACGTCAAGTATTTGCTGTCAGGCTCTGTCCCTTTCCCAAACCAATAGGGGTCCACTTTATTTATTTATTTTCACCATGAATGATTCATGGACGTCAATTAAGAAAAAAAAATGTCATGAATATCCATTTGTTTGTTGTGTAGAAGGAACGATTTTTGATTCAAAATGATTTGATTGACAATGATTTTTGCTTCAATCTATAGATGAGCAATGAATTGTAATGATCTACTCCAGTCTGACTCGCTAATGCTAATTAGCGCGCTACTCGTGGCACTTTTATCACTCAAAAGAACGGCTCCACACTGCAAAAAAAAACAACTTTTATTGGAATAACTTGATGGTGACTTTTTCCTTGTCTACAACTTAACAGTGTATTAGACCGCGTGGAACCACACTGCCACTCAGAGGCCAAACCAGGAACAACATGAACAGCTTTTCAAATAAAGGCACACACAGACAAAGGCAAGACAGTATAAAATTATTTAAAGAAAATCGATTTTGGGACATTTAAAATTGATTCTGAATCGTACTAAATGAGAATCGCGATTCTTAAGAGAATCGATTTTTGGGCACACCCCTAAAGAGCAGTTGAAAAAAGTGACCAAAGTCCCCCCCCAAAAATATCATATAGAAAACGTGGACATTTTTGTCCGCTGTGTCGTGAGAGTTTAGTCAATGTCAAATATGTGCCTCATCTCAATGCCGGTTGTGAAATAAACGATGCTCGGGCTGATTGGCCAAATACCTTTGAGTTGTAGTATCTGCCCCCCTTGAAATCTTTGTCCACAAAACGAACTTTCAAGTCTCTCTGGAGCCAGGAGGGCGGCGCCTTTGCTTGCCTCGCCTCTTTTTCTGGAGGCGTCTCTCTGGAAAAAGAGCAAACGTTTTTCTTTATTAAGTTGGGTAGCACAAACAATGCATATTGTGTGCTTTCTATGGACAACGGACGGACCTGTCGTGGCTGGATTCTCCGGGTTTTCTTTTCCTGTTATTTTTTCCTCCGACTCTTTCGGAAGACGCTCGTTTGACCTCGTCTGTGTGCCGCCTCTCCTCCTCTTTTAGTTTGGTTTTATGGGCTTTGCTGAGACGGCCTGGTGGGGAGAAACTCTTTGTTAGTGTTTTATATGATAACTCGTACGGTTGCAAAATTCACGGGCACGTTCCATGGGAATTAAAGGTGATAAATCAGGATTTTGCTGAATTTAAGACTGTTGGGTGGGAAATATATTTTAGTGTAATCCTGACTAAAATATCCAGATTGAGCAGTTGAATATCTATGTCACGGGTGTCAAACTTTTTGTAGTTCAGGGGCTTTATTTATGTGAGCTGGACCATCATTAACTCATTCACTCCCAGCCATTTTCACTGAAGCAAACCCCTTCGCTCCTGGCTGTTTTACTGAATTTTGATTGGTTTTGCAAGGCCCACAAAATATTTATTGTGTTCTATTGTTATAAAAACATGGAACCTACCAAAAGAAAGATTAAAGTCTCTTCTTTCAAAAATCAATTTTTATCTGTTCCCGTTTTGCAGCAATTAGCTTTAGAATATAGCTAAGTTTCATCATTATTCACAAATCTATTTAGAATTGTGAGTAATTCATTTCAACATGGCCCTGGTTGATCTTTTTTGCTCTGCTGCCATCTGCTGGTCATTTGTGTGATAACTAGCATTTCTTCAATCGTTCTTTGCGGTCGAGAGGCAGCATCAAAGCTTTCTGTATGCTCTAGCATTAAAAAAACTGACAAAAAAACGTATAAATACGTCTTTGGGACACTTAAAATATTTAATTTAGAACTTATTTATTTTTGGGAGCAAATTAGTTAAAATCATAACGTTAATTTCAAAATAAGTCCCCCCCCCCCCCCCCTTTGCCTTAATGCATAGCAATACAAGTCTATTAGGAAAATAGTCATGGAAAGTAAATTATGTGTCTTGGCTCAGTAAAGATTGGGAAACACTGAATTGGGGCTGCTCCAAACAATTACTTTAATAATTGATTAATCTATTGATTCTTTTTTTTAATGAATCAGATAAAACATTTTTTTTTACAATTTCCATTCTTTCATTCAAAAACAGCACCGTATTTTAAGTTGTCAGTACAGAAAATGTACATAGAAATTAACTGTGATTCAGTAACTTGTTTGTTCTGGGACTAGGGATGTAACGATATCCAAACATCACGATATGAACCCGACAACATGATAATTATCACGATATTGTGGGGAGGTTGGCGATATTAAAAAAAAAACAGTCACAATATTGTAGAAAAAAAAAGAAGAAGCTCAAACTAAAAAAAAACCTCAATATTGTGCTTTTGTACATAACAGCAATGTATATAAACAAGCTACAATCCCTAATAACACTTAATATTGAGGCATTTACTTGCTAATGCAAGCACACATTGAGTTCCTACCGCTTCACAAGCATATTACGTTCCCCTTCATCTGACCATTAGTGTGGATTGTAAACATAGAAGGGCCAAAACATGCCTTGTGAAAATTAAACTGCACTAAAAAAAACTAGCCACCAGAGGGTGCTACAACTGCACAAATGGAAATCGACCTGACTTTTTGAGCACATGTGCTGCTTTTAATATCGTGATATCACGATATTGCATTTATCGTTGCATCTCTATCTGTAACGTGCAGGAAATGCAAAAATGTCATTCATTGTTTTCTGAAGTAAAAGCAGACGTTTATAAACGTCATATTTTGATGTAGGGCTGCGGAAATCAAACAATATTTACTATTAAGAGGCTGAAATTCTGAGGGAAGTATAACAATGGCTCGAAATGATTAACAGAGTAATCGATTATAAATACGCTTATCGATTAATTGATGAACTGTTGGACATCTGCAGTGAATAAAGACAAAAAGCAGTCAAACCATTTCTATGGTTGCGCCTCCAGTCCTGACCCCAAAAACCAATCTAATCCCCACCCCCTCCACTTACTGAGGTCCTTGCCGTATCTGTCGTATTCTTTCTGCTTGACGAGCTTGACGGCATACTGGTGGACTGACACCACATCGCCACCAATCGCCAACTTGACCAAAACGCGAGCATTGTCCGTGTCCAGAGCCTCAATCTGCACAGGACAGAATGTGGTGAGAAGCAGCTGGTTGTGCATCTTCTCGTGGGAGTGATCAAAAATAGATAGTGACCTTTCCGTAGCGCTCTTTGTGCGCTCCGGACTCCAGCAGCACGCATCCGCCACGAGCCAACACCAGCCGCTCCTCCTCTTCCTCTTTGTCGCGCTCCTCGCCGGGCTTGGGCGGGCGTCGACGTTTGCCGGGCTCCAGATCCTTGATGGCGGAGCGATCCGCCCCGAGACCCAAGCCGATTACACGGGGCTTGTATTCATATGGTTTCACATCTCTGTGACAGAAAAACAAAACAATTGGTTATTACTGTTGTATAGAACTTGAAAAGGGGAACCAGATGCCTGAGACACCTTTTTTTTGTTTTTTGTGAATGGGTGGATTAGACTTTTAAGCGTCTCTCCTCCTTAAATGAAGCCCAGGAAGCACTGTAATGGCGAATGGTGACCACTTGATGGCAGCAGTTGCTCACTTTGCCTAAAAACAGGAAGACTGTGTGCAGATCCTGAAAGGTTCCTTTGCACATAGAGTGTCACTCTTGTGCTTTACTCTTTACCACACACAAAAAAAATATTGGGTTTAAGACACAAGTACAAAAAAACATTCCTGTTAATTTGCCAAACGTTTTGTAAGTAATTTACCAAATGTTTGTTGACACACATCTTCTGTAAATACTTTTTTTTTTTTTTAATTCTTCTTCGATGAAGGGAAGGACTGTTGAGACGTTTGCGATGTCACAAAAAACAAAAAATATTAGTGTCAAAGCCACTGTTGTGCAGAAAACGCATTTTTTTCTTTTTCTTTTTTTTATTTTTACAAAAAGCTAATTTTTTCCTCATTTGGTATTTTCAAATGGCGATTACTAAAGAACGGAATAAGGTAGAATCAAACTTGTTTTTTTTAATTAAAGATCAGAATCCAATCTTTCATATGATATTATGTATATTTAGTCATAGCACATGATATTCTGGTCAGCCTTGGAAATGAGTGAAAATGCTTTAGGAAAAGACGGCAATGAAAAGAGTTAAATTGAGCCACATCCTGATTACAAAGGGTGTGTAGACTTGTGCAACTATATTATCGCAGTCTTTTATTTTACTAGGAAGATTTCTTTCTTCTTTCCAATTGAATTGTAAGAGTTTCAGGTCACATTAATAATGGAAAAAGTTTTGAAATGATTTGTGTTGATCTAATTTTTTTATTGCACGAAAACCTGGCATCCAAACAGGGCTGTGTCGAATTTTCATTCATCTATGCAATAACATAGAATTGCCCAATAATTGAACTTGTAATGAAATAAACGACAACAAGACTTACTGTTTAAATGTGCGCCCAATGCCTTCCCCTTTCTTCCAGCCCATCCCCTTCAGTATTGCTAGGCCATAGCCTTCAACAGGAACTCGCTCGTAATCCTCATCTGTTGACTTGAGGTGAACACAACATAACACATATAAGCATACAATCCGACCAGCCACATAATGACCATTTGCACCATATTGATATTATGCGGTCAGTCCATCTACTCACAGGTTGTGGTCGCAGGTCCACATTTAAATGGTCTCCATCCTCAAAGCCATCAGGCACCTTGTTCTGTGCCAACAGGGGGATGGTGAGGTTGAGGTTGAGGTTCGCCTCCGACTGCAACTCCTCCAGCTTCCGCCTTGAATCTACCACAGGCAAACAAGCACAGGAAGTCAGCCGTTACTGTGAATGTGCGGTGGGTGTACTTGAGAAGGTTTTATAGACTTTTTTTGTTTGAAAAACATATAACAGCTCTTTTCTACTCTGTATCAAAATGTACTTGCAAACAGTACACTTGACGGCAAATGATGGTGCTCTGCAAGTAAACATACCTTCAATGAGCTCTTTAACAGCCTGAGCCTCCACGGAATCATTTTCGTGAGTTTTGTCTTCACTCCCGTCGCCGTTCAGTTGATCCGATTTGCGAGTTCTGTCTGCATCTCCAAGGTTCTGGTCCTCTTGGTCGGGGGCCCGCCAGCGGTTCTTCAGGATCAGAGGGATGACACGTTCCGTTGAACCTTCAGATGGCTTCGTACTATAAACATTACACAAAGTTAGCGAACTCACAATCGATTTTACACTTAGCGGATTTCTAAAAATAATAAAACTACACCCAAAACCCAAATGAAAATGTCATTTTTGACGCCAGCCTTCCAAACAAAACCCGGTTAGCATTAGCTTACCTCTGTAATTCTTTCCTGGTGATTCCGGTCAAATAATCGATGTCATCTTTCGCTGACACGGCGTCGCTGCTCGGAGGTTTGAATTTGCTCAGAGTTTTAGCAAAACCGAACGAAACTGATGTTTTCTTTTCGCCTTGGTCCTCCGAAGACGAGGGGGAGCACGAACCATTGCCGTGCGACGCCATTGAGTTCTGGTGACGTCATGTGGAAGAACAGCATCATGGGAGTAGTAGTTTTTTTCGGAGTGTTTTAAAGCGAGAGACAACAAGCGGCCAGACAACATCATAGATGGTTTTGAAAACTTTTGCACTGGGTGTAAAAACGTTTTAGTTTTTTTCTTTTGAATGCCACCTCAAAAAAACACACGTAGTCCGTAGTCATAGTGGTCAGTGTTTGGTTGTAGAAAAAAATTATATATTTTTTGTGTTTCTTGTTTGATATTTATTTACATCATTTATTTGTCTTTGGCAATTTATTATACAGCAGTGGTTACCTGAGGTTTTTGTCTTGAAAATCCATTTCCGGAAGCTAATGTCAGAAAGGAAAGAAAATGGCATTTTACGGTAAGATGCACTCTAAAAACTGTTGGGTGAAAATGATCCAAATTGGGTCAAGAATGGACTGACACAACTTTTTGAGTTATTTAACCCAAAAAGTAAAAAAAAAAAAAAAAAAGGAAAAGAAAGGGTTGTTTTGTGGGTTATTCGTTTGACCCAACTTTTTGGGTTGATTGAATAGCCCAATTAAACTGGGTCAAAAATGAACCGACCCAACATTCTGAGTTATTTAACACAAAAAAATGGGTGAAATTAAATTAAGAACCTACAAAAGGATTGCTTGGTGGATTGATCATTTGACTCTACTTTTTTTTTTCTTATTAAGATTTAACCGGGCGGCACGGTGGTTGACTGGTTAGCAGCACGTGCAGAGGACGTGAAATCGAGTCCGGGATTCAACCTTCCTGGGTGGAGTTTGCATGTTCTACCCGTGCTTGCGTGAGTTTTCTCTGGGTACTCCGGTTTCATTCCAAAGACATGCATGGCAGGTCAATTGACCACTCCAAATTGTCCATAGGTGTGATTGTGAGTGTGGATGGTTGTTCGTCTTTGTGTGCCCTGCAATTGGCTGGCAACCAATTCAGGGTGTACCCCGCCTACTGCCCGAAGCCAGCTGGGATAGGCTACAGCACCCCCCGTGATCCTTGTGAGGACAAGCGGTTAAGAAAATGGATGGATTGATTTAACCTGACAACTTCATGCTTAAAATGTGAAACTGATACTGTGAGGTACAGTATATCTTGTTAAAATGTGAAACTTACTAAACATGAAATTAATGAATTTTAATTATTATTTTTATATTATAACGCAATATAACTTTTTTTCTGGATTGGCAGAAATACGCTTCTGTAACTACAACTTTTTTTGGGGGGGGGCGCCAGAAAAAATATTTTGAGTTTACTTAATTTGAACACGTCCAGTTACATTTGATTATGGTCCATCTTTTATTCAGCAACCATGTTCAAAATAAGTAATGACGACTGCCCCCCCCCCGTACTTAAAAGAAGCGTGCGACCACTGAAATGTAGCAAATGGGAGACTTTTTTTGCTATGTGGGGAGTGATACAGCAGCAGGTAGATCTCCTGATACAAAACAAGGGGCGGTACTTTGAACTCCTTTCCTTCCCTCCCAAGCTTCCGCCCCTTTTGACCTTCTTAGTATTTGTCCTCTTCACTATTTCGACTTCCAGGAGCAGTGTGGAATCTCTTTCCTTTCTCTTGTGGACATCTCCGCGATCCGAGTCATGCAGCTTCACAGCTCGTCGCGTGCAACAATAGACGCTGGGTGTCTTGAACGCACCACGCCTGCACTTCAATGACACCTCGGGCTAAATTGTTTGTTTTGCCAATAACGCTAATTTAAATTAAAAAAACAACAACAAAAGAAAAAAGAAATGTAGCCCATTGACTGTGCCAGAAGAAAGTGGCCCGTATTGAATTTACAGCGGAGAAAGCGGAGATGGAGGTAAGAGCTTGTTCGGGATGAAAAGTGTGCTACTTGGTGACGTCATAAGTCAAAAGAGCATGTCAGGCATTGATCCATAGAGCGACACGTTTATAAGCAGCTTGCCAGATTGGGTGTGCGTGCGTGCGCGAGCATGTCAATGTGCCACCCCGCTCTCTCTCCCCTCTCTCCTCTCTCTCTCCTCTCTCCAACATCTCTCACTAGTGTCCAAATATCCCGTCAGCCGCGCGCATCCGCTCGACTTTCTTTCTCCGGGACGTGGCGGCGGCGGCGGCGGCACTCATCACTGCAGCCACCACGCTTGCGCTTTCTCCACATCAAAACATACATTCCACAGTGCAGGATTTAACGTGCACCCCCGGGCGGCCGGCAATGTATATAGACGCGTTCAAACGGATCCTCTTTGAGCGGCTCAACTGCTTGAAGAGGATGTGTGTGTGTCAGCGCCACGGCAGGTCAGTAAACTGGATTTCCACCATGCATCCCTCGCGTGCACGCGTGGAGTGGGCATACGATGTCATGTGGTGTACGGGTGCTGCGAGTCACGTGGACAGGTGGAGTTTGGGCGCAGCAGTTGATGCGCGTGAGCTTGCAGGTGGGGTTTTTTCACCCCAAAGTTTGCATCTTAAAAAAAGGTCAACGTTGCTTCTTGTGAGGGCGTCCAAGTGGTTGTTTTTTTTCCCATCCATCCATCCATTTGTTTCTATGGTGCCCTGAGATACAAACTGAATTTGTAACTCAAAGCACTCGTATATCTCAAATCATCGTTCCCCATTTAGATGAATGGAAATGTGTTTAATCCGTTCAAAATTAAAGTGTTTTTAATGTGTTTTTTTTTAAATAAGGAAAATAGCTCTCTATTTTTTTTATTTTTATTGTGTAACATAAAATAATGTTATTAAATGGAATTTAAAAATATTCAACAGTTGGTGCATCATGATTTAATGTTTCGATTCAATTAATTAATTAATTCTCTTGTGCCTGCCTTGTCCACCAGGAGGCAGTATAATATAGTTATATACTCACGCAATGAAAATCATCACCAAGACTCAGAAAGTCAAATTTCCTAATTATGACACATTTCCTTAAAATTTGTTGGATGACATCAATGTGTCTAGGAGAGATGAAAAGATTCTCTTTTTAACATAGGAAAGGACCGCATAGTTCAAATGAATTAGACTGCGCTTTCCATAACGGACATTGTGCAACGTTGCGTATTGCTGACGTAAGTCTTTAGCTTGCGGACTTTACCTGTAAAATATTAGCTTGATAATAAAATAAAGATGCAGATGCTCATTGTAGTTTTTGAGAAGGGTAGCTAATAATGTCTTTGATTGATTTTGGAATTGATTCTATGATAAATAGTAGAAAAATGTTCCGTTCATGTGGAGCCATCCCTTGATTATCCACTTGTGACAAAGGGGGGAAAAAAATACCATCGATCAGATTCAAACGAGTGTTTTTTTTCTCTCCAAATGATTATTTAAATCTTCAGCGTGAAACTCAAGTGTCTTCAACGTTGGTGCACCTTTGCATTAACTGTTGCTGCCATAACGAGTGGGTTACAACACAGCAAATATCAATGCTAACTGTTAGCCCATCATTGGTAGCATTAAGCTAGTGGGAGTATTCTCAAGACAATGTTGTTTAGAATACACACTGTTGTCTTTGTTTTATCTTTAGTGTGATATTAAAATTCTAAGTGGCAATAAACAGCTTTAAGCTACTTTTTGAGATATTGCCGCCGATTGTAAATTGAAGTGAGTCACTACCACCTTAGTCCTAACAGTGCTCATATCTCAAGTTTTTGCTCGCAAGTCAGAGCAACAAACAAAAAAAAAAACAGTAGGAATGACGGCTATCTCAAAAGACTTGTGAGTTTCGTCACTCATATCTCAAGGCCCCGCTGTATTTTCCAACATTGGCTGCCTGGTAGCATACAATGGTGGTGTATGCTGCTGCTTTTCGAGCGGACGTCTCCGACCTTCCTGTATGGAGTTTGAATGTTAGCGCGTCAGCTTAACTCCAATCCATTGCCATTGACGCCTATAAACGTCAAAAAATCATTTGAACTATTTCTATTAGTTTAACATTTTTTCCCACTTTTGTTAACAAGAGTATGAAAACCTAGACATTTAATATATATATATATATATATATATATATATATATATAAAGAAAATATTAAAAATTAGAGGCGTCAGGCGAGTTATATTTTTAATTGTTATTAATTGCATGACTTCAATAGTTAACTCACGATTATTCACAAATTTTATATCTGTTTTAAATGTCCAATTTTTTTTCCTAGGTTTTCATACTCCTGTTAACAAAACTGGACAAAAATGTTAAACTAATAGAAATAGTCCAAATTAATTTTTGACGTCAATGGCAGTGAATGAGTAAATTGAACACACTAAATTTGGCCATACAGTGGTGCCTTCAGGTTCAAGTGGCCCGACTTACAAATATTTCTCGATACGAGCTGAACTGATACGAACAAAAAAATGCGGCAATAACTTTTCATTTCATTACGTTGTATTTAATTACATGCTTTTCTAAATATTATTGAGAGCATTTTTTTTTGTTTAAAATTTTGTTTTGTTGGGAAGTTGAAATGGATTGTTAGCATTCCCATTCATTTTGATGGAAGCAGATGATTTGACATAGACTTGTGGTCACGTATCGAATCAAACTTGCATCTCAAGGCCCCCCCCCCCCCCCCCCCCCCCGCGCGACTGAGTAGCGACCAGTTCAGGGTGTCTGCCAGCTGTGACTGACTCCGGCTCACCTCAACTAGGAAACTAGATAGACGTTTTGTGGACTTCCTCGCCCGAGGATGCGCATAACGGCCTCAAGGTATGCGTTATTTGTCGAGGGCGTGTCCCCGCGGCTACGCAGGGGAGTGACAGATGAGTTTGCGTGGCCCTGACTTTATACTCTGCTCTTTTGCTCTTTGCAGTCAAGGATGTTGTGATGAATTTGTTCTAACAATAACACAGCAAAGCCTGCTCTGGCCTTCTCATAATCACGACGATAATGGTCCCAAGTTGGTTTCACCCCGTGAGTGGGAATGCATGTGGACGGGCAGCATGACTAACAAGAAGGGAAGAAAAAGCCAGCCCGGCGTGTTCATCCTCTGTCATGGGAATGCATTGGGGAGTTGCTGATTGCCTAATTAGGTACCTCCCGTGTCCTTCGGCTTTATGCATATTCATGCTGCTGTTTTAAGGTGAGGCGAAAAACGGTGTGTGCGCATACGTGCGCGCGTGTGCTTATGTGTGTGCGTGTGCGCAGTTTACCCTTGACAGGGCAGGGGCTACGCAGGCACATTCTCCCATCTGTGGTCCAAACCTTTGCTCCCAGCCACTGCATTTAGATTCTGCACTTGTAGTCGGCTCTATTCTTAGTCCTCCCCCCACATTTGGCCAAATCTCAACAACAACAAGAGCAACAACATTCCCATGTTTACCTTTTTCAGCGTGATTCAATTCCGATGGGATGAGCCGCCGTTAAGTGGTTAAACTGGGATAGCGCGAGCGAGTCAATAAGAGATCCACGCGTGGCGTTCCAATTTACACAGGGCCGTATCTGAAATGTCAAGAAAGCAATGAATCCGTGTATCCTTGAGTCGGATGTGAGTTGGACAAGTGGGATCAATATTGGGTGGTGAGACAGGCAGGCGAGGGAGGGGGTCACCTTCAGCCGGCGCTGTACTGAATCAGCACCATCGCACTTGGAAGACACACACACCTGAAGAAGACCTGCTTAGGTGTGACCTTCCTTGTCAATCACTCATTTTGTTTCACTAGAAGCCAGCGGCCTATTAGGTTACCACACCCACATACGGTATGGTGACTCGACCATTTTTGGGGGTGGCAAAAGTGCTCACATTGTACTTAAAAGACCGTGTAAAGGAGAATTTACACGATCAGGATTTTTGGATTGTTGATCAGTGAGTAAAAAAAAAAAAAGGATCACCAATCCGATCATAAATAGGGCAATGTGTCTATGGAAATAACTTTGTATTATTCTTATTAATATTTTAAATTTTTCTTTATGCCATCAGCCTTTTTGGAGTCAATCAGCAATCAGCGATTTAATAAAAAGATGGAAAAATATATTTATTTAAGCAACTTGTATATTTAGTCTACAGTCGACCACTACCATAGCGACAATACACATATAATTGACGCCCATTGAAATGCATTGGGAAAGAAATGTTAAACATTAAATACAACAAAATAAATTTGCATAATCACTCATAATCTCAAAATAACAAAGAACAATAAAAACACTTCCGTATATGTTGACCCGATGTTACCCGAGTGTTTCCGAAGAGGACCAGAAGAGGGAGCATTGTAAAATGGTGACAGCCAAAAAAGGTTCTCACTGATGTTAAAAAAATAAATAAATAATAATAATCAACATCCGGTAGGACATCTTTGTTTTTTATTTACAGTCGTTTCTTTCTTCCTGAGTCCGAGTGCTTCCTTGCTTGGCTACACTCCGTTCAACGTCATAATGGGCTCTTTGCACAAATCCACTACTTCCTGAACTCAGTACCATTCCTTCATTTCCTGTCTTTCACGATTGGACAAACGGATTAATCCAGGTGTGCCTGACCTCAGTAACCACGACGACAATAGCCAGACACACCTGGATTAATCAGTTTGTCCAATCATGAAAGACAGGAAATGAAGGAGTGGTATTGAGTTCAGGAAGTCGTGGATTTGTGCAAAGAGCCCATTGAAGAGCCATGACTCAGTTTTCGTTTTTTCCCCACGCACATGAAGAGTTTTGGTTGTAAATATTGAACACGTTTAGTATTCAAGGCCCGGGACACACAAAGACAATTGGGCTGTTTTTGTCACATTCTTGTCACCTGAGGTGTGGAATTTGGACCCAAACGCAGACAGGACATGGAAGATGAAAAACAGAGAGTCTTTATAGGCAAAAATACAAAGTAAAAACAGAGAGCAGGGTTGAATTTGGATGGCCTCTGGAGAAAGACCTTGACGAAGAAACCTTGAACAAGAATCCTTGGGCTGAATGCAGAACACACGGAAACCTCACAGACATGTCACTGAGCAAATCCAGCTAGGGCAATGCACAATTCTATATGACAGAATAAAAGCCTATATGTTAAAATAAGAGTGACTAATGCATCACAAGGACCGAAGCCAAAACACAGTCACAACAATTTTTGCCCCGTTTTGACCGAGGACATCAGACCATATAGGGGGGAAATATGGGCACACTATTAAAATGTGTATATAGACCTGCAAAAATAGGTGAAGTTGGCTAATGATGAGAAAAGCCATACATGTATGTGATTTTTAATTTTTTTTTAGATTAGACAGAGATTCTTTTAAATGCCAGAAGGTGGTGGTTTTTAGTAGGGGTGTGCCAAAAAAATCGCTTCTCATAAGAATCACGATTCTCATTTAGTACGATTCAGAATTGATTTTAAATGTCCCAAAATGGATTTTATTTAAATTATTTTAAACGGTCTTCCCTTAGTTTGTGTCTGCCTTTATTGGGAGCGCTGCTCATGTAGTACCCAATTTGGCCACTGAGGGGCAGTGTGGTTCCACGCGGTCTAATACATTGTTAAGTTGTAGCCACATTAGAGAGTAGAAGGAAAAAGTCACAATCAAGTTATTCCAATAAAAGTTGTTTTTTTGCAGCGTAGAAAAGTGCCGCGAGTAGAGCGCTAATTAGCATTAGCGTGTCAGACTGGAGTAGATCTTTACGATTCATTGAACATCTATAAATTGAAGCCAAAATCATTGTCAATCAAATCATTTTGAATCAAAAATTGTTCTTAATAAAAAATCGATTCTGAATCTAATCGCACACACAAAAATCTGAATCAAATCGAATCGTGAGACATTCAAAGATTCCCACCCCTAGTTTTTAATCTACCATAACATGCACTCTTGTACTCATAGAGCCAACAACATCAAACAGTTCTCTTAAATAAGGTCACGGACGAGAATTATCTTGTGGTTCATGCTTTCTTGTTGAATTTCCTTCATGTCGC
This sequence comes from Vanacampus margaritifer, assembly GCF_051991255.1. Taxonomy (NCBI): domain Eukaryota; kingdom Metazoa; phylum Chordata; class Actinopteri; order Syngnathiformes; family Syngnathidae; genus Vanacampus; species Vanacampus margaritifer. The sequence goes on along the minus strand of NC_135432.1, from coordinate 8,711,629 downwards.
TGTTCTGCCTTTTTTTTTTTTCACCCTCAGAAGGAGACCCCAATATCCCAATCCGTCAATATCTCAACTGCGGTTGACTTTACCTCTCTCGCTGTCTTTTTTTTTTTTTGTGTGTGTGTCATGTCATATTCCATTAAAAAAAAAGAATAGCAAGCCTATTTTCACAAAGTAAGAGCTAGAAAGTACAGAAAGAAAATCATCCGTTTTCAAATGTAAAGAGTCAAATGTTACCAGACAAAAAAAAAAGACTTTCAATTCTCAGGATGTTGATTCGATTGAAAAATAAAGAAAAAAAAGTACAGTATTGACCGTTTTTCATATGTAATTCTCAGCTGATAGTTTGCTGAGATTGTCTGCGCTTCCTGCCGAGAGCTCATCTCCGGCCGCAGCGTGAGGCGTAATGCGTCACGGCGGACTAAGTGAGAGGACTTCTTTTCTCAGCGGTATTGTTCAGCACAGCCGTATGTACACAGCACAACATGTCTTCCTTGACCTTGATCCCGTATGATCAAGTGTCTCCTAAGAGAAAATCACCCCCACCCTGTTGTCACTTTCATTTGTGCTCTCAACAAAAGTATGTTTATTTTTATGGACCTTCATCACAAAAGATTTTCCTTTGAATCACTGAATTCATCTATAGTTGAACATTATACGGACGGACAACATCACTTCGCCATCTTTTTTAGTTTTTTTTTTTCCTTTTTTTTCCCTGGAGAGCTCAGAATTGTTCATTCGGTAATTTTACCGATTTGACATGTCATCATCATTGCTCTCCTTTTTTTAATTTTTTTTTTTTTACCTCTACTTGTGTTTTTCCAGTGAGTTGCAGACATGGACACCTATGTGTGTGTATAGATACACACTGTGGCATTTTCCCCGTAGAGACCGAAAATAATGTGAAAACGCCAAAGAGAAATCAATGTATTCAAGTTAGTGTTGCTTAACTCATTCACTGCCATTGACGGCTATAGACGTCAAAAATTCATTTGAACAATTTCTTTTAGTTTAACATTTTTTTCTCCACTTTTGTTAACAAGCGTATGAAAACCTAGAATTTTTTATTGTACATTTAGAACAGGTATAACATTTGTGATTAATTGTGAGTTAACAAGTGAAGTCATGCGATTAATTACGATTAAAAATTGTAATCGCCTGACACCCCTAATTTTTAATAATCTTTTCTTTTTTTTATCACGTCGGGGCGATTAACATTTTTAATTTTAATTAATCGCATGACTTTACTAGTTAACTCACAATTAGTCACAAAGTTTATACCTGTTCTAAATGTACAATAAAAAAATTCTAGGTTTTCATACTCTTGTTAACAAAAGTGGAGAAAAAATGTTAAACTAAAAGAAATTGTTCAAATGAATTTTCATACATTTTATTATTGTTCTAAATGTACAATAAAAAAATGTTTTCTAGGTTTTCATACTTTTGTTAACAAAAGTGGATTTTTTTTATACTAATAGAAATAGTTCAAATTAATTTTTGACGTCTATAGTCGTCAATGGCAGTGAATGAGTGGCAACGCAAGATGGCCGCCATGCATACAATTAGTTCCTGAAAACCAAGATTTCTTGCAAGTAGAGCATACGCAGAACACAAACAAATGATCTGTTGAATAGAAGTACCCCGGTACACGTTTATATGACCAAGTATTCGGCTTAAAAAAGCGCTAACCCAACGTCTCATTTATTTTGTTTTTTTTTCACATGTTTTTCATGGCCTTTTGAAACCCAAATATGACCAATATTTAGATTTTGCAAGTGTTTTCAAATGTAGACCCTGAAGTATGGTTACATTTGACTAAATCTGAAATATGAAGCCTTAGGAGGTCAATATAGAGATTTGTTTCTAACTACATTCTACATGTTTGCATATAAATGTTAGAAATATGCTAAGACAGTGAACTACAGTATGTAGGTAACGTGTACACTGTTTTTCACTATTACAGTTTCCCAAGTGTCCTTGAGTGTGCCTAAATTGGCGCCGCATGAGTCGCCCTTCCCCCACTGTATAAGATTTGAAGTGCCTTTGTTTGCATCAAACGTTTTCTAGCACAGTTATGGTGAATATGCAACTTCCTTCAAATAATCTGCTGGCATGTCTGCTTTAGAGCGCCTCATTGTTGGCTGTGAGTGAATGTACGCCATGCAGAGAAAGGTGGAATAGTAAGGCGCGGGAAATATTAGTATTATTATTTTTTTCAAGTCAGACTTGACAGCCAGCATGTGAACAATGGCTTTGCGCTGGCGTGGCCGCTTTAGAGCGCCTTGTTGTCAGCCTTGAGTACATACACATCATGGAGGGGAGTTGGAAGATTGTGGTCATTTGTTTTTTAGAGTGTTCGACTTGTCAGCCAGCGTATGGGCTGGGGTTGTGCGCTGGTATAGCCAATTTAGAGCGCTTCGTTGTTGTACAGATATATATTAGAAAGATGCTAGCCAACGTAGCATCCATTTTTGGTAGAAGTGCTCTTTGATTGACAGTTGAGAGGGCCAGAGTATTCAAAAGAGCACACTGCTTTATTTTTCACGATTTTAACGCCTGATTTTTAGGGAAATGGTGATTTAAAAACATTATTTTTTTTACATCATTCGAATCTGGCTGACGATGCTAACGCTCACTTTTCAAGGACTTAAACGCATCATGAGTAAATTTCAATGCTTGTTACTTTCAATGTCTTCATGTGTAACTTCAAACAGTTCAGACTAAACTGTTCGTAGTCACCCGCCGGCGTAGATTTGAGATTTGCCGGGTGCGTGCGGAGAAGCGCCACAGTACTTTTCAATCCATGTATTCTTATCAGCTTTTTCATGTACTAGGTCGGCACTGAGTGTGTAATGTAAGCACGCTCCCGTGCTTTTCCATGTCACCGTGTAGTCTATGTTTTTCCAGCCACAAGCATTTAATCTTTTATTTTTAAATCTGCCACTGCTGTCCATTTTGTGCGTGGCACTCGCGTGGCCTAGATTTGGAAGCGGGCGAGCGGGACGCAGCTTTAGTGTGGCAGTCCGTGTGACTGCCGCAGTTTGGTGGGAACGTCGGGAGGGAGAGGTCAGGGCACGCGTGCCTGAAAAGATGCCGGTTGAGGAGGTGTGAGGAGGCTCTTTTGCGCACACTCCACTTGTAGTTGGGATGATCTTAAGGTCACTGCTTATTTAAGATGCTTTACTTGGATGACCTCAGCGTCACCCCTGGGAGGATGCTGCGGGAAGATTAGAAGCGGCATGTTTCACTCCACGTCACAGCGGAACAGAGCGGCTTTGTTTTTGCTGTGCGTGATGGGGAAAATCATGGCCTCACTTGCTTTGCATAATGCAATTTACAGCTGGTTTATTGTCTCATTCACTGCCATTGACGGCTATAGACGTCATAAATTCATTTGAACTATTCATATTATACGATTTAAAGAAAAGAAAACGATTATTAAAAATGAGGGGCATCAGGCATGACTTCACTAGTTAACTCACGATTAATCACAAATTGTATCTGTTCTAAATGTACAATAAAAAAATAGAAGTTTTCATGCTCTTGTTAACAAAAGTGGGAAAAAAATAAACTAATAGAAATAGTTCAAATGAATTTACGTATATAGCCGTCAATGGCAGTGAATGAGTTAATCCACTTTATTCAAATTTATAAAAAAAAAAAAAGTCTTTATTATTATTATTATTTAACTGTAATTGTAATTTTATTTTATTATTATATATTATATGTTTATTATTATTCTATTTATATATAATTTCTTATTATAAAAAATTTTTTTTGTCTTTATTATTATTATTATTTAATTGTAATTTTATTTTATTATTATATATTTTATGTTTATTATTATTCTATTTATATATAATTTATTATTATTATTATATTATATATTTATTATTACTTTTTTATTCATTTTTTAGTATTAATATTTTCAATAATTTTTTGTTATTTTATTTATGTGATTTTTTTAAATAAAAATTTCCATGTTATTCTGTTTTATTTGGTTATATTTTCTGCTCTTATTTTGTCATTTTGTTTCCCTTCTTTCAGTTTCTTTCAACCCAGTTTTTTTCATCATTGCCCAAAGTTTTGTTGTTGTGCCGCACTGGCACCGCATTTGCAGCCGTTAATGTGAAGTGGTTGATCCATCTCATGAACGAGGATTTTCCCCTTGGATTTATAATTTTTTTGGGGTGATATATATGTAGATAACGAAAGAAGGTGTATTGTAGTTGCCATGCCAATGCCGGAGATTGTTATTTTAAGGTGGTAATGAGAAGAAAAGTCCCATCTCTGTCCACATGTCACTTTTCATCCAAACATGTGAAAAACACATGGCCACGTCCTTGCATTTTCTTGACTTTGCTTGATTTTCCAGCGCACACCACTGGCTGCAAGCGGCAATCAAACAGCTGTCTGTCTATTTGCACATGATCCATGTCAGCTCCCGCAGCATCTCACGCTTGTCTCCCGACGGATGTCAGCTGTGCTGGACGTGTCTGGTCATGATGAATGATCAAATTTGTGCTTTCTGCTCCCTTCTGTCATATGAGCAGTGAACTCAATGAATTGCTGTTTTTTTTTTTTTTTTTTTTTTTTGCGCTTGCTGTCTTCCTTCCAGTATGTTTCACATATGGAAATATTTGCCATTGTTTGTGCGTTCACGTGTTCAGTTGTTATATGGTGACTGGGTGAATATCACAATTGTCCAGATGTGTGTACTGTTTAAATGAGCGTGCAGTTAAATAGAAATGTGTTCTGTTTGTTTACCTCTGAATGTGCAGTAACTGGTCTGCAATGATTTTATTACGTAATGGTTGCTCACGCTTGACTTTGGTGCTGCTTATTCAGACATATGAAAAAGTCCTCCGTCTTTTCGCTTGGTCATTTGCTGCGAGTGCTTGCACCCGGAGATACAAATAGGGCTGTTAGTCACGCCGGTCACATTCGAACTGACAAAACACGCGGCCGGGCCCATCAATATTCACCCCAATTTTCGTTTAGGAAAGACAACCAGTTGAACTTGAATGAAGAACACATGGAATATCAACGCGACTTACGTAAAGTCGTTGAGCATTCTAGCTGAGCTAATAGGAGCGATTAATTTGGTTAGCGTTGATCACATTTAGAGCGGAAACAGAACGTTGACAATGGTGTGTTCATTTAGAAGTTAGAGTTAGATCACAGCAACCTCTGACGTCAAAAGCTGCTTGGCCTTCTTCACATTTTACAGCTAGCTCAGCTGGATATGTGCTGCGCGTATTGCTAATAGGCAAAAACTGAATGACACATACAGAATCTCTTTGTGTTGTTCAATCACAATTCTGTTCTATCTTGAATAAAAATTCCAACTACTGTATTCAGAATGTAATTCCGGCTAGCCAGAAAGATGTCGTTGATATCTTTGATGTTAATTGTGGATTTGGCATAGGCCGATTCCTGCTAGTGCTTTGACGGTTTTAAAAAGCCAAGGTTTCAAAAACCACTCATAGCCTACAGGTAATAAGCTATTGTTTTCTTTTTTGAGGGGATGTCTAAGCGGGGAACAATATGATTGGCTCTTCTAATGGCGCAGGAGGAGGGAGAGAGCGAGAAGCGATACTGCAAACATCACTTTTTGCTATGATTACTGTGCGTTGTCCAAAAAAAAAAAAAAGTGTCAGCGGACACTAGTTAGCCCCAATGACAATATTAATAGCCGGCAGGTCTGTTTTAAAAATAGCTCACCAGTGATGCAACATTTGTAACTTGCTAAGAAGAATAAAAACAGAAGTTAACATTTATTTATTTATTTAAAACTAACATGATACAATGTTCTTCTGTGCTAAACATTCTATAGTGTGTTTAAAAATAAAAACATGAAAAAAATGCTGTTTAATTAACTCATTCACTGCCATTGACGGCTATAGACGTCAAAAATTAATTTGAACTATTTCTATTAGTTTTCCACTTTTGTTAATATGAGTATGAAAACCTAAAAAAAAATATTGTACATTTAGAACAGATACAAAATTTGTGATTAATCGTGAGTTAATTATTGAAGTCATGTGATTAATTACAATAACATTTTTTATTCACCTGACGTGATTAAAAATAGAAGAAGAAAAGATTATAAAAAATTTGGGGCGTCAGACGATTAAAATGTTAATTGTAATTAATCGCATGACTTCCCTAGTTAACTCACGATTAATCGCAAATGAGTTAATTAAAATTAATTTAAAAATAATTTAATTTATATTAAAAAAAGTAATTTTTAGAGCTGTAATCTTAATACCGTGATACTACAAAAAATTTTCTAATGGTCATCAATCATAGTAACAGAACCGAATATTGGCCCGCCTATGGGGATAAACTATTGCTTTTAAACGTTGAATCTCCTTGTTGTAACCTTCCAAGTTCCAACACATGAACCAAGTCTTGCCACAAAGTGGCGTATACCCCAAACGAAAATGTTGGCGTCTGCTCCTGAACGTCCTCGATGGCGGCTCCAAGTAAATGTAAAGTGGACCTCAGTGTTCTATTGTAAATCCATCGGGTCACTTGCAGGCTTTCTTAACTTTTCGATGAGCCATTCAATTATTCAGTCGTCCTAATTGATGTGTGTTTATAGTACGCTTTTCTTGCCCTTGTGTGCTTGTATCTGTGCTTTGGGTCGACTTTAAATTATTGAGCACGTTGGTACGTGGCAAAGCTCCTCTAGAGCGGACCTCACTCCGATGTGCTACGAAGAACTTGAAGAAATGAACAGCCTCTATAAATAATGCGTAGCAGAATTCATTCACATCTAGAGCTATAATTTGGCTTGATTTATATGTGCAGTGGTGCATTGTAAGTTTTTGGAGTGAGGAACGCTGTCTGGTGGTAGCTAGCTCACTCAAGGCACTGCACAACAAGCAAGCAGCAGTTTAGCAAATAGGGAACAATTCATCAAAAAAGGAAGATTCAAGGTGTTTAATGCCACACCCAGATGAAATTTACAGTTTCACACTAAACATGAAAAAGAGAATGACATTTTGTGTATGTCAAACAACATAGTTTATAGTTTATGAATTAGTCTGCCTAGCTTAATGCTAACAAACAAAACGACATTGACATGCTAACGTTAGCGCTGATAGTCATAGTTTTAGAAGGAAAGAATACTGTATTTGGTCGAGAAACACTTCACAGGCACATATATTCTTTATACCTGCACCATTAAATCATAATGCACAAACTGTTTAATTATTTACATTCTATTTGTGTTATTATTCAGTTTTTTTTTCTCCACGTATAATATTAGAGTGCTGTTTTTCCTTCTGAAAACCAATTTTTCTTTGTGTGTGGGTGAGGCTGGAACGGATTCATGGCCTCCCATTAATTTTAGTGGGGTAAGATAATGTGAGATACAATTGCTTTGAGTTAAGAGTGCGCTCAAGGAGCAAATTGAACTTGTATCCCAAGCTGACACTGTTTGTTGTACCATACATGTTGTCACATGAGTAATAGAAAAAAGTACTTTGTCAACAATAATGTGACACAGCTGTTAGTCTCTTCTGTGTGCTCTTATCGCCTTAAGCTACAAGCTTCTTTTCTCTCTCTCTCTCTCTCTTAGTAGACAAATAAAATAAAAAGGAGAGAAAAAAAGATTTCTAAGAATAGATTCCACAGGATGTGCATTTTGCCACTGACTGATTGTTGTTGTCTGAAATTTCACTGGAGGGGTCGTAGGCCAAAGGGACCTCCACGTCCCCGAGCACAATTCTGTTGGAGAGGAAGTCAGTGAAAGGAGATCTGGACTGGTCAGCGCTTTCATGACCTCAAGGTCACGAATGTCAGTGGTGCATTGTTTTCGCAAGAAAACATTGACTGTGCATTGTGTCGTCCGTCTTCATCTTTGTGGCGCACTGAAGCAGCGTATATTTTGTGCTTTTTGTCATGCTCAGGTAGTCAGGATGCAGATGAGCTCTTCAACAAATTAATTGATTTTAACGCTAACCAACAGACAAGATGACAACACTCACTGGCATACAGTGCACCCCGCGAATAGGACTGGGTCTGACTGAAGTTAAAAATATGATAAAGAAAAAAATTCCAACACTTCGGGGTACGCTCCAACCGCCTGTTTTAGCTAAAGATATTAACAAGCTTTCTCCGACAACAACAAAAAAACTTTCAAAAATATATAAGTTACTTTCATATACTGATAAAATGTCTTTACCCATCTCGAAATGGGAGACAGACTTGTCTATAGCACCGGAACCTGACTTTTGGATTCAAGTTTGTGAAAACGCATTTAAAATGACAAAACACACAAATTTACAACTTATCCAATATAAAATTATTCACAGAACATACATTACTCAATATATGATGAAGAAAATGGGACTCTCAGACTCCGACATTTGTCTCCAATGTTTACAAAACACTACAGACACTTATGTTCATGCTTTATGGTTATGTACTCCGGTTATGTATTTCTGGACTAAAGTCTTGGAAAAATTTTCTGCTATCTTGGACTGTAGGATACCTTTATCTCCAAACTTGTGTTTGCTAGGTGACCTAACAACAACTGACTTACCACATAAACAATTTCAATCTACACTTGTAGCCCTTACTATCGCTAAAAAAACAATTCTTGTTAACTGGAAAAATAAACAAACTCTGAATATCGACCAATGGTCTAACCTCCTCATGAATCACATTTTAATGGAAAAAATATCTGCCTCAAATAAAAAACAAATATCAAAATTTATAGAAACATGGTCTACGTATATAGAATTTTTTAACCTAATTCTGGCTACTTAATTCTGTCTGTTAGCAAGAGCCACTACATCGTGATAACTTACATTGATGTTTCTGCATTTGGCAATTTATTATTATATTATATTATTAGTATGGGATTTTTTTAATGGGCTTTAGGTGAACTGATGAATACACACACGCTCGCACGCACGCACACACACACGCACATACACATACTCACCCACATACAAAAAAAAAAAAAAATATATATATATATATATATATATATATAAATATATGTGTGTATATGTATATATATTTAAAAAAACAAAAAAAAAACATTTATTAATTTTTTTAAATTTATTTGTTTTTAAAAAAAAAAAGGAGAGCAATGATGATGTCAAATCGAATGAACAATACTGAGCTCTCCTGAAAAGAAGAAGAAAAAAAAAAAAGGACTGGGTCTGACTGCAAATAGCAAAATCAGGAAAAAATCGACACCCGTGATATTTACCATGGGAAAAAAACAAAAACACGAACACGTGGTGGATCGGTTACAAAAAAAATTGTGGGGGCCCACTATATAGTCTTTATTCTATGTAAAAAAATGAGTCAGTTCTGAAGCTCTTCTTCGTGTGTGTCTTTGTCTATGTCTCTGTGGATTATACTGCCCCCAGGTGGCCAAGGCGCACACCAAAGGAGCAGCCCAATGACTTTGGAATTTAAGCTAAAAGTGTGACAAATACTATATGTTTCTTTTGGAATCTATTTCATGATGGCATTACTCAATAGTTGGGATTCCATCTACAAATTTGTGTTTGAATTTTCAAGAAATGCGAAAATAAAACTGAATTCTTCTTTAAAAATACTGGTGGATCACATCTCTGTGGTGTATACCGCCACCTACAGCTGCGGAGTCCTCTCCTCAATATTCGCAAAAGAAGAACAGATGAAAACGGGCATCAGTCGCATGCCCGTTTTGTGCATTTTCAGTCAATTTGCTTAAGAATTTTGAAACAATTGGACAGTAACCCCAATACTGTTTTTGAAAATACAGCATTGTAAAGTGCTATTTTCCTTGTGGGAAAAAAAATTGTGGTGGGGGGGAGATTTTGGTGGAAGGCTTGAACGAATTAATGGAATTTTCATACAATTCAGTCGGGAAAGATGATTTTGGTTTGTGGTCACAAAGTAGTACAGTGGCACCTTGAGATATGAGTTGAATTTGTTACGTGACCACGCTCGTAACTCATAGCTCTCCAATCTTCTTTTTCCACTGAAAGGAATGGAAATACTGTACTACTAATCCATTCCAGTCTTGCCCCCACTTCCAAAAAGCTAATTGTTCTCAAATAAGAACATAACCCTCTGACATATTGTATTTTATAAAAACAACAATGTCATAAATAAAAATAATAAAAAAAAAAAAAGCAGGTGCTATAATTAATTCCAGATTCCCCCCCAAAATTGTAATGTGTTATTAATAAGAAAATAGAACTAAAAAATATCTATATTTAACTGTTGATTGTTTTCACAATTAGGCAATGAATAAGAATAAAAAACATGTTTTAATTTCCATCCTTGATTGAAAAACAGAATATTTCAAATTGGCATAAATAAACAAGACATCAATTTAAGATGGAGGTTGGCACCGCGTCCAAAACGCGGAGGGCAGCACGGCCGAAGCTTTTCAGGTGAGCCGACGATCGGTAGCAGCCAGGAGTCGACAGCGTCCAAGATACGCCACAACGGAGTACATCCATGCGTTTGGGAACGAGCGGGGAACGAAGCTTGTTCCAGCGCCCGTTTTAGCTTCACCAGCTGGCCGCGGCGTTTACCCCGGCGCCGCTGTCAACACCGGTATGAGTTGTTTAGTTTTTTTTATCCTGCCCCCGTAAAGAGGTTTCCGGTTGCCTTTAGGAATCATGACTACTAGAAAAAAAAAAAGGAAATAATGACTACCGCCGCCGCTGGTACGGAGGGGAATTACTTCTCGCGCATGCAAGTTACGTAATAGTCGTGTCGGTGCTGTGTGTATTTACCTCATTTTTCTAAGCGACGTGCCGACGTCTGTAGGCAAATGTTTTATTTGGATTCAATACAAAGAGAATCAAGGTCGAAATCAGACAATTTTGACAGTTTTATGTTAATTTCAATTCATGGCTCATGGATTTGGTAAAAGTAATTCCTCAAGTTACGTGCATGTCAAGGCAGCACTGGATTTCGTGGCCACAAATGAACATTTTATGTGCGCATTTCATTAATATTGTGGCCACAAAGATTTTTTTTGTCCTCCCCCACATCACGTATTCTGCGTCCTGCCACTGATGGCATCTTGGTGCAGTGTTTTTTTCAATGGACTGATGAGTGTGCGGCAATGTCAGGGGGGCGCGAGTCCGGTTTTGGGCCGCCCTGACAGGCTGTGGCTCATTAAAGCGCCATCAGACGCATGAGGTCAAGACAACAACAGCGAGCACTCGTGTGACTCAGAACGTGTAACGGCGGCAGAGTATGCTCAACAGAATCCAAATAATACCCAGCACCAATCAGCGGGTTTATTTTTAGCATTTCAATCATTGCAGACGACTGTACGGATGTTTGTAGAACTCTTCAGCTCAAGCTCGAGTTGGAGTGAGAAGCGCTTGTTGGAATATAACGAAAGATTTGCGTGATGATGATTCTTGAAGATGATGCCTCCACACATGACATAGCGCAGCTGTGTCCTTATTGCAGTGAGGTCCACAAATACACACATGGACGCTTTCACTTTGACAGCACTAATTACGTATATATATATATATATATATATATATATATATTAGTGCTGTCAAAGTTAAAGCGTTAACTGCTTAATTAATCACAAAAAATTATCGCATTAATCATGAATTAACGCAGATTAATTACACTATTAATTTTGACCATAGATGATCCTTTAGCGTGACAGTGTCATGTTTATTTTCAGTCTTGTTTACTCCCTGTCATGTCTAGCTTCTGTTTTCCTTGTGTTTTCCCCTTGTCTTGTCATTTCCTGTTTTATTGTGAAAAGTCTGACTCCTCTCGTTTCAGGTCACTTGCTCTTCCTTGTTTGGTGTCTTTGTCAACCCTGATCCCTGATTGTGTCCACCTTTCCCCATTACCCTCATGTGTCATCCAATCAGTGCCCTCAGCCAGGTGTGTCTTGTTATGTCATTAGTGTTGGTGTATTTAGTCGGTTGTCTCCCCCCTGTCTGTGTCGGTTCATTATTGCCACTGTCGTAAGTCATTCGCCACGTCACGCTGACTTTTTTTGCCTTATCAGGATCCATGTCATGCTGTTAGTTTTGCCTAAGTTGTTTTGCCATGTTTAGCTTCATGTTTTGTTAGTTCCGTTTATTTTGCACTTTGAAGTTAGCTTTTTGATTAGAAATTAAAACCTCTTTTTTGGACTGCACCTCGGCCTCCTTGCTCTGCCTTCCCGCATCTGGGTCCTAAAGCCCCCACCGTACTGACAGACAGCGGATGGTCGGATGGCTACGTTTAAGGTAGCACAGGTTGTGTTTGAGCAATAAACATAAATACATGCATTAAAGTAAAGCATTTAATAAATGTTTCCGTATCACGTTTAGAATATTTGTTCATGTCAAAATATTGGGGTTATTTTTTTCCCATTTTTAATTATGCAAGCAATTAACTGATTAGAAAAAGAAGCGGATGAGCGTTTGCAGTGAATCAAAAAATGTTGAAGATGTCCTTATAACATTAAATGTCAAAATAATTAACACAACTCTTCAAATTTGGTGGGACAAAAATGTTGATAAAAATATATATTTTTATTAAGCGATTAATCGTGAGGGCAGCACGGTGGCTGACTGGTTAGCACGTCCGCCTCCCAGTGCAGAGGATGTGAGATCGAGTCCGGGCTTTGGCCTTCCTGGGTGGAGTTTGCATGTTCTCCCCGTGCTTGCGTGGGTTTTCACCGGGTACTCCGGTTTCCTCCCACATTCCAAAAACATGCATGGCAGGTTAATCAAACACTCCAAATTGTCCCTAGGTGTGAATGTGAATGTGAGTGTGGTTGTTCGTCTCTGTGTGCCCTGCGATTGGCTGGCAACCAGTTCAGGGTGTACCCCGCCTACTGCCCGAAGCCAGCTGGGATAGGCTCCAGCACCCCCGCGACCCTAGTGAGGAAAAGCGGCCAAGAAAATGAATGGATGGATGGATGGATGGATTAATCGTGATTAATTAAAATTCCAAGATGTGATTAATCTGATTAAAAAAATGTAATCGTTTGACAGCTGTAATATATATATATATATATATATATATATAAATGGACATAAGTGTTTTTCACATTGCAGCGACGATGTATGTATGTAAATACGTAATGTACATTTTCAGTCCAAAGTTCTACATTTTATGTTTTGAGAATCTAAGACTGTTATATACATCACAGGAAAAATTGGAGTGTTAAAAATTTGGTGTTAAATATTTGGTGTTAAATATTTCAGAATTGATTTCAACCCCTAAAGTGTATTTTTAACGCTGTCTGATGACATTTTCCGGAAATTATTGCATTATAGGGTGCTACATGCTTTCCAATGGGTTGTGAAGCATTTGACTGAATATGAGCAGCGCTTTTATGTGCAATACATTAAATCAATATTCAAATCCATCTTTTTTCTATAGTCAATGGCAGTGTTAATGTTCAAGTTGTGCAGAATGATATAGTAGCTTATAAAAATAGTTAATATTTTGTAAGTATACAACCTGCCTCCTTTTTGCCGAATACCGAGGCCTTCTACTCTACTATGGATGGACGATATTTTTAGGTGGTATTTGGTGAAAAATGGTTTCCGATCAACTTGTGTGTGGTCCGCTTTTTTGTGTGAGCAGCTCTATTTACCAAGCTTGGACTTGTGTTTCCTTGGCCAAGGTTCAAACAGTCGCTTCCTGCGCCAAGTCCAGGCTGAGTGGCGCCTCCCCATCACCATGTAACCTCTGCACTCATCTTTTTCCTCTCCTCTCGTGTTACTCCTGCCAGAGAGCATCCGTCAGCCTTTTACGCCGCTCCATCTTATTTTCATTTTTTTGTCAAACTCCAGTCAAAAGAGAAAAATAGGACCTCTGTCACTCTTGTCCGTCAAAAAGAAAAGATAAGACGTACGATGCTTGCTGATGTCGCTTGGCTCAGCTTTCGGGGTGCCGCCACTTGGGATCATCTGCCCCTAGAGTGCTGGCTTTGTTATCCTTCTGATAGGCAAAGTTCATCGAGGTCTCACATTCACCTAAGAGGATTGGAACGTGGTGATTAAGAGATGCATAATGGCTAATCTCGTAGCTAAGATAGAGGTGGGCTTGTATGAATTAGTGCAGCATGGTTTGTTTGAATGCAAATGTATTTGTCACGTGAGGTAGCGGAGGTAGAACCAAACGCAGACAAGACACTGGAGTTGGGAAGCAGAAAGTCTTTATGTACCAAAATACAAAGTAACAACAGAGACCAGGGCTGGATTCAGATGGCCTCGAAGAAAATGTTTGACCGATAAACCTTGACTGAGAAACCTCGATGGAGAGAGCAGGGCAGGATGCATGGAAGCAACCTCAAATACATTGAAGAACAGCTTTTGTGGAGTAAAGAAGAGTAGAGATAGGAAATCTCGACATGCTCGTCATTTTTCTTTGATCCTTCCTCTGGTCTCCTGACAACTTCACGACTCTAGCTGGATTGAGAAGTATTCGGTTTAGGTGAACGATATGGGATTTTTAATAGGTTTTAGGTCAATGAATGAGTCCACACACGCTCACACATATGCACACACATACTCACGCACATACAATAAAAGAAAAAGAGAAAAAAAGAGAGCAATGACATGTCGAATCGGTAAGGTTACCGAATGAACAATACTGAGCTCTCTCCCCAAAAAAAAAAATATCTCGACATGCTGAGAGAAAACCTTAACGTACTGACAAAAGTGTCCTCAGTAACTCCCGCTAGGGAAAGGCACAATTCTATATGACAGAATGAAGGCCTATACAAAATAAGAGTAACTAGACAAACTACAGTGGCTAATACAGGATCCTAGCAACTGCATAGCAACTGTCAACATCATCATCATAAGAGACATAGCAACTACAAAATATGACGGACTAGACAAAATAAGAGTGACAAATACATGAAACTGCATAGCAACTACAAATATCACAAGGGACGTAGCAACTGCATAGCAACTGACAACATCGGCATCATAAGAGACATAGCAACTACAAAATATGACGGACTAGGCAAAATAAGAGTGACAAATACATGCAACTGCATAGCAACTACAAATATCACGAGGGACGTAGCAACTGCATAGCAACTGACAACATCATCATCATAAGAGACATAGCAACTACAAAATATTACAGACTAGACAAAATAAGAGTGACAAATACATGCAACTGCATAGCAACTACAAATATCACGAGGGACGTAGCAACTGCATAGCAACTGACAACATAACATCCTAAAAAGACAATGACCCCATGACACAACCCATAACACAGTCATAACATTATCGCCCGCTTATTTGAAATATACCAATTGAAATGGATAATGGTCGTCAACGGGCGCAGATGATTTGGGCCACACTCCGGTTGTCTGCACTCTGACATGTCCAGACTGTCAGTGTGCGACTAGCGCGCTGAATTTAAAGCGGATGAAAGTACCGCTTTGATTAGCCATGATTCAAGTCAGCTGTTAACCACTCCCGCAGTTTCATATCGGATGACCATTTTCATCTTATTTTTCCTTGAGGAACACTTTCCAAGTGTCTCTCTGGTCAATTCCGTGCTTTATTGTCACCGTGGTGTCACACGTCACCTTTTGCCGTGTCAAGGTGACACAGGAATATCGTCTGCTCTCTGCGGACACTGCAGCTGTCACATCACTGTCGCCTCAAAGAAATCCGCTCAGCGACTTCCTCTGAGTCTTATTTATTTCCCCACCTCACCTTTTGTGATGAGGAAAAACAAGAAAAACTCGCTTTGCAGCAACAGAATCTCGCATTAATGTGGTGGAGACCTTTGCAGTCAGCTTTTTCCCACGTGAGCGCATATGTGCTGTGTGTTTACATGACAACACAACGCGGGTCTGGAACGAGCACGAGGGAACGTTTTGGTGCGGTGAGCGACCATTGGCTGTGCTGTCGTGTGTTTGTGTTCAAACATACACACGTGTTCCCACACACCACGTTGGCAAGGAATGAAGAACAAGGCAGGCCCTCATTGCAGTTTCTTGCATGTTTTGCCAAGCGCATAGTTTAAGAATAAAATAATTTCAGCTCGCATCAGAGGTTGTGGGAAAAAGTTTATAGACAGCAAAACAATTTCTAGAATTTAAAAAAATTTAACTGGAACAAAAGTTGAATTTTACAAGACAACGCGTTTTATAAAAAAAAAAAAAAAGAATAAATGTTTGATTATTTTTTTGCATGACTTTTTAAATCTAAAACTTTAAAATATATTATTTTTAATTTTCAAAAATATTTTTTAATAACATTTTAAAATTATAAATAAATTCAATTCTAAAACTTTAGAATATATTTTTTTAATTTTCAGAAAAATAATTTTAAATACATTTTTAAATTGTAAATAAATTCTAATTATTAATTATTACTATAATTAATTAATTAATTATAAAATATACCTAATTGGTTTTATTAAATTTTTTTATTTAAGGACCATATAAAGCACAAAAAAGACTTTTTTTTTTTTTTTTTACAAGGAGGATGTATCTTTTTCATGCCAGAACCGTTTTTCTGTGGACATTTTGTGTATTCAACCTGTGATATTTTATGTTACGATGGATATTGGAAAATGCAGAAGAATAAGAGAACAGTGAGAAAAATAAATAAATGAAAGACAGGACACTAACCGTAAAAAAAAGAAAACATGAAAACAATTATATGACTACCACGTTACTTTGGAGTCTGCTTCTATCCATGCCAGTAGTGCCACACCCAATGATTGTTCGACAGACACACCCACATCCCACTCAATGGTCAACTGTCAATCAAATCGCACTTTAAGACAAGAGCGACCAAACTTACTGCATTTTCAAGATACGAGCCATCACTTTGCCAAGGTGTTGAAGATATTCTTTATCTTCAGTGAAAAATGACGAAAATCACAGCAGCTTACTTTGAATCACTTGCAGTTGTGAAAGTCTTCTTTGTTTTTGTTTGCATGATTGTATCATACTGACCCCTGGTGGCCATGTCACACACACCAGAAGCAGTTGCAAATTTTTAATTGTGACATACTAAATGTTAAATTCCTTACATTAAATTTTGTGATAATATTACTATATATTTTGTATTAAGTTCAATAGAGTGTTATTTTCCGTATTAAAAAAAAAAAAAATGTATGAATTTTTTGGGGAGGCTCGAATAGCGGCATTTACATTCATTTCAACATAGAAAGATGATTTGAGATACATGTGTTTTAAGTTATGAGCATGTTTGCGGAACAAATTAAACTCCTATTTCAAGGCGACACTTTTCAAAGTTTTTTTTATTTTTGTTTTTTTTTAACATTTCCCACTTATATAGTAAATGTTAACAAACCCTACCGCCCGATTTCACAGTCTCCTTGTGGATTTGTGATGCAATTTACACTTTTTGCAATTTGCATACTTTTTTTTTTTTTCCCACAACATGACACCTTCAATTTGTTTCGTCTTCCCCGCAGCTCATTTGCCATGTCTAAGACTGCTGTGAGGAAGCAGCACTGGCGTTCCAGGATGCAGGACATCTTCGTCCCCTTGATGGGCTCGTCGGGGGAGCTCGGCGTGGCCGTGGGAGGAGGGGCCGATTACGGAGAGTTTCCGTTTGTCACGGCCGCCCAGGGGGACGGCCTCACTGTGGGCGACATCATCCTGGAGATTGGCGGAACGCCTGTACTGGGCATGACGCTCGGAGACGTACGCGGGGTCCTCAACTCCTGCCCCCATCCTGTTCGCATCAAAACCGTGTCGCCAGGTATGACTCGGCAACTTTCAGTGAGCTTTTATTTTTTTTATTGACATTATACAACGTACCATTCTTATCAACAATGTCATAATCGTACAGCGAGCTAACGTTCAATCGTTCTCTCACCGTGACGTCACACAAGTACTTCCGGGTGGCAAAAGCTGCTCGTAAATGCTTCTATGTCATTTGACCTCGGCAGAGTTATTGAGAAAACATATAGTGAACCGCTCAAATGATGATTTTCAGCCTTCTTTGCTATACTGAAGTAGTTTGAATGTGTCAAGTGTCAGTCATGTTTTGTGATGTAAATTGTTTATACAGTACTTCCATTTCAACAGATACGTTGGTCCAAAAATGTTGGAAATTCAGACAAAGTTAGCATGATGTTTGAGGGACTGGCTAATGAACTGACTTCTCTGTTGCTTGGATTAATGGCATGTGTGCCCTTGTCATGGAGAAATAGATGGCACGCTACTATTATGTAGCTAGCAAGCTAGCTGTTGTAGCCGTTTTGCTAAATTACGCAGACAACCACATTTTATAGATAAACCTGTAAGAACAAGAAAAAACCTTCCACAAACCTGATGATGGACGTCTGGTTTGCAGTTTTTCCTTTTAAAAGTGGCTACTACGTTTTACAATCTTTTCCGTTAAATTCTTTACAACATCCATTCCATTCATCCTGCTCACTCACAGGTTCCACTAGATTCATTTGGATTATTTCTTTTTTTAAGGTAAAAAACCCCAAAAAACTAAGCCTTTTAGCTAACTAAAACTAATAAAAACTAAGCTGCAACAAAGCATTTTCTAAAAAAAAAACTAAAAGTAATAAAAGATAACAAACATTCTCTGAAAATGAATTTAAAAAACAAAATTAAAAGTATGTAATGAAAATTCCAAAACTATTATATTATTATTAATTATAACTCCTTGTGGACACTCGACTATTCAGCAGCCTGCAAACCACAGAATGATGGGCAAATCCCCCACCCCAAAAATTTGAGATGTACAGGAGGAGGGTGTGAGGTTGAAATGTCTCTGTGCTTTATTGACTTGCTGCTTTACCTGTTTTGCTCCATTGCACTTGTTTCACCAGACTGCACCCAAACAGTCCGCCACTCCAGCGTCCAACCCGTCATCCATAATAATGTTGCTCCACACCACTGCCCCCACCTCCCCCCCGCAAGCCAAATCCTCCATCCGTAGCGTTACGATGTTGATCCGCACCCGTCAATTAGTGCGGCTGTGTCAAGGTGATAGTCAGTCGGCGCGAGGATACGAGGTCACGACTGAATGCGCCGCGACGAGAGCGTGGCTATATAGTTGTCCGTCAGTAACCAGGGACCTTGACGGTAACAACACGGGGCACGGGCTAACGGATGCCTCGCTTGCTCGGGAGCCCAGTAATATGTCAGCGGAGTGTCACCTGACCGTGGCTCCCCCGTGGCCTTGCCGCCGTGATTGATAGCTGATTTGGCCACGAGGGTGCAAATGGGGACCTTTGCCATTGGCGCATCCGTGATCATTTCGGAATCCTGCCCGTCTATCCGCTGTCAGAGTGACAGCGTGTTGCGTTGACGTTGACGGATGAGCTGACATGCCGGGTCGTTGTCCGACACCGCCTCCTTCCTCTGACTAACTTACTCTGCTCAAGTCTGGAAATATGTGGCACTTTAACAGCAACCTTA